>NW_009712072.1:0-12477 GCF_000703405.1 Apaloderma vittatum
GAACATTCTGTGATTCTGTGACTCTTTATCAGGGAGTGTGGTGATAGCAAAACAGGTAATGGTCTTAAACTGAAAGAGGGCAGATTAAAATTAGGTATTAGGAAGAAATTCTTTTCCGTGAGAGTGGTGAGTCACCGGAACAGGTTGCCCGCAGAAGTTGTGAATGCCTCATCCCTGCAGGTGTTCAAGGCCAGGTTAGATGGGGCTTGGAGCACCCTGGTCTAGTGGAAGGATTCCTTGCTCATTGCAGGGCAGTTGGAACAAGATGGTCTTTGAGGTCCCTCCCAACCCAAACCATTCCATGGTTCTATGAATCTGTAAAGATGCAGGAAGATGATGATGGAGAAAAGGCCACTCTGGGCTCCCAAAATAATGACTGGAATTCCTCACATTCTTGAAATGAAAACCACAATTTTGAAAAATGTCAAAGTGCCTGAAAAGCATGCATCCCACAAACCTTTAGGGACTTTCAGGCTTTTTAGTGCCCAAGAGCATTTTATCTTGTTTTGCTTTTTTATCTTATTAGTTACTTCTCAGACACGTTCTACCCCTTCCCTAAGGCTGATATCACAGTTAGGTTTATTCCAGAGATATTAATCTCTGCAGATGTCAGGAACAGGCAGCACACACAAGCCTCCATTTACAGTTGCAAAAGCCTGGAAATACAGCTAATTACGTCGGCATAGCTCCCTCTGCTGCTTCAGGACAAAAAGACTTTTTCTTTTTTGCAGCCAGAAGCTTGAGTATTGGTAAACTGCAATAGAATTCATATAAAACAGTTTGCAAAAGGAAATTTCATCGGCAAATTTTTATCTGTAGATTGCTTGATTTAAGAAATCCAGCTAAGGTAATCCTGCGTCTGCTGTCTGTTTGAATATGTGAAGCTTATATACCAAAGCTGACCTTAGAACAAATGTTTCAATCATCTTTCTGCTGAAAGCAAACACAAAATCAAGCCAGGCTTCTAAGAAACCCCATCAGATGTGTCTCTGAACCTGACAAACAACCCCATAGAAAACACCTTACATGGGTTGATACAAATTAAAGAAAAAAATTCAATTTCAGCCTAATAAACATTATTACAGAAACAAGAAAGTGCCCTTAAGACATTTCTCAGTGACTACCTTTAAAGGAGACCATATAAACTCACCACAGTGAACCCAATATTTTAATTCAAATAATTATCCAGCACGGGAATAATTCAGCAAACATATACAAAAAGAAGTCCAGAATCTGTTTCCTGGCTTATTTCCGGACTTCTTTATTTCCTTGCTGACAGTTCAATTCCTACTTAAGAAATATTTCAATAATTCTTCTAAAAAAACGCAGCAAAAATCTTGCTTTATGTTTGCCTTAGACTATAGTTTTCTTCTATAATATTTTGCAAACATCAGCACCCTAAACACTCTGTAAGAACATCTGATGTATCGTTCTCCTTATACTTAAATACTACTTTTTCTTTCACTTCCCTTGGTCAGTCCAGACCTCTAGCCAGATCTTTTGGGGACACAATTCCATGTTCACCACTGTTGGCAGGAAACTTTTTTTTTTATCTTGGTTTAAGTTATTTTTGTTATTTTTATGTTACTGCATCTAAAGCTATGTAGTCTTAAACCTTTTACTGAATAAGACCCTGAGCAATACAAACTGCAGAATATGCCTAGATATCTACTCCCATCCTATGTTTTCACCAGCACTTTGAAATGAACACTTCCTTGATAATTTAATTTAGATTTCCTCTACTGTTATCAAAGCGTTTTAAAAATGCTTTCTCATTTTTGGGAGAGAAGGAAAATAGGTTTTGTTACAGTGATACATATTGTTTACTAACAAAAAAGTGTCTGTAATAGTGAAATAAATTTTTATTAATTCAGTAAATCTTGATATACAGTTCAAGTGAACCTTGTAAATACTTGTGTGACGTTTCTGGTGTTTCAACTCTCTCCATTTCCCGCATTCATGTGTGCACAAAGGGCTCATGGTATTTTGGCAATGCTTGACGCCAGTACTGGTGAGGAGCAGTTTGGTACTAAAACCATATTCAGGTGCTACATGCAGGGGATCCTGGCTGTCAGCTGATGGTCTGTAGTGAGTGAACTCTCGTATGCCTCATCCCGTCTCTGCTGTGCTGATAATGAAGTGACAGTTTCTGCAGAGAGCCTGTGCTGCAGGATGGAAACGTGCAAGTACCCAAAACCACCACTTCAGCTTCTGGACCATCTTCTCCCCTTTCCTGCCTCACACCAAAGGACAGCAAGAGTTGAAGGCTTTGATTTGAAATGCTGTCTCCAAGACCAAATCTCTGCTTCTCCAAAATCTATTTTGTTACTTACACTAGGGAAAAACACAGACAAAATACAGCCTTTTATGTTAAGCATTGCTTTGATTCCAGGGCATCAGGGAGCAGGGAACTGCATATGACACACAGGAAGGGGAAAACAGGGTGAGATCAAACACTCACTAAGCACTATCCTCTGCTTTTGTTATTCTGCTGTTGTGGGACCATGTCCTTCAAAGGTGTAAGCAGGAAGCAACTCTTTTGAGGCATCTCCATGCTGAACAACCGAAGGACATACACATGCATGGAGCACAGTAATTTTCTCAGGGGAGTCTTCTCCAGAGTCCTCAATGTGTACCTTGCCTTCATGCCATTGCTAGTGAAAAATCAACAACGTGAATGGAATAGCATATAAAATCCCTATGGTCAAACAGAATCTCCTTTCCTACAGTCACCAAACAGTTCAAATAATTCACAAAATGTTTCCAGTGTGAGAGGCACTAGCAAGGAGCTCCCTGACTTTCCTTCAGAGTTGGGGATGGGTTCTTTCATTCATGAAATGGGTGATTCACAAGAAAATCATCCCAGTTGTGCGGAAGCACCACTGCCAGCCCACTTCTCTGGCACCGCTTCTGCTTCTTTCCGTGTGACAATGTTGTCAAGTTAAAGCAAACATGTTCATGGAGCAGAACCTGGGGGCAAAGAATGCCAGGAAAGTCAATACGCCTCTGTTTTAACTTGTCTGGACAAAACCACAGCATAGTTGTAATTTTTTTTTTTTTGCTTTGGTCCGAAATAGAGTTTTCTCAAAACTGCAGATTTATATCTTTTTCCTTAATGCAATATTGCAACTGAAGGAGATTTTCAAGATGGAAGGCACTGTCAGCTCTCTTTGATTAAATCACAGTTGAAGCTGATTATGCCCCAGCAAAACAACAGCAGCTTAGTCCTTAGTAATATCATAAACAGAGAACACCCTTCAATATTTAGGTACAAAATGCTTGAGGAAATACCCTCCTGATAAGCTCTGACTTGATTGAAATGGCTCTTTAGTAACATGGCAGTGCTCAAAACCATGCAAAATAAGCACAGTGGAATTGAAATCTCATCAAGTACTTCTCAAAAAAAATCAAGGATATCGAAATGTGGAACATATTTCAACAGGAATAGCCTTGCAAAATATTGCATGTGTTACTAGTAATTGCATTGCACTGCAGAACTTAAGATGTTACTATACCAGTGACACAAACATATTGGCAAAACTTGAAAACCATGCTAACTTGCAATTATTTATTACTTTCAAATTACAGCCAACAGTTATGTGTCCAATTTGCTTAATGAGGGCAGTTGTGTATTTTATTCCAGTATTCTCTCCATGCAAAGCAGTGTATTGACACTCTCATGTGAATGGAGGACATGCCACATGGTTTGCACCATGTTGTATGGCTTGTGGCATTGGCTGAGGGTTAGTCTTGGGGTGGGGCAGTGCCTAGTCTTTGCCTTCTTGAGATGACCAACTCATTGTGAAGGAGGACTGAGCAGTCTTCGCACAGCAGCATGGGACAGGAAGCAGGGCACCAAGCGTTTCCAGAGGAAGGTAGAAATGAGCCCTGCCTTAGCAGCCTGACCATCCCATTGCTGTGCTGGATGAAGAAGCCACTCCCTCTCTATGGGTGATGTGTGACGGCTTGGTAGGAAAATATGTGTTCTCCAAATATCTACTGCCTCTGGCAAGATCCTGCTGCACGCACACAGTGCTGCTCAGAGAGATTATTCATAACCACACTCTCCCAATGAATAACATGGAACAGTGATGGCTCTATCATCAAAAGGAATTTTCATCAAAAAGGAGAGCAAAAGGCTCCTAGCTATCTAAGCCTAGGTGACTCTATAACAGACTTGGGCTAAAATGTACTTTACTGGAGGATTGTTCTGGCTGAGACCAGATGACACTAACACATGTGAAAGACTCACAAACCTTTTACTCTCCTGTTTTATGGCCGTAGTGCTGTAGCAGAAGTCAATCAGAGTTATAAACCCTGGACCAGGCAGGTATTCCTCACTCTTCACTGGTAATTACTAGATGCCTGGCACATCTTAAAGCTCCCCAGGGACATCAGTCCCCTGCCAATTTGCAATTTCTGTGTATCACTCCAGCTGTAGTGAAAAACCCACACTCATTAGTCCATGCTGGAAATAAGGGAAAAAGATGTCTTTCTGCTTGAGCTGTCGTGTGTCTTCAGAACCGTCACCCTTGTGAGTGTCATAGTTCAGATGTCCTGGCATTTTCTTGCAGAGAGAGATCTCTCTGGTCTTTGGTCTCAGCCAAAGACCGTTTACCTCAACCATCATCTTCCCACTGCTGGTCACAGCCTTTGGCTTACTGCATTGTAAAAGCTAAAAGGTGGGTTACAGGAAGTAGCTGGGAGGAAAATCACACCAAAAGTGGTCTGTGATTCCACCACACTTTCACAGGCCTTTGCCTGCCATTTTGCCTTACTCATCCTTGCTGTCTCTGACTTTGCCTCCCCTTCCCAAAAATTTTAAAGTGTGTTGTACAAAGTAGCTGGGAAATCCCCATTCAGCACACTGGGAAGATGGGGCATTACGATGTGAAATTACAACCACAGTGTAGTTGTATGAAGAGGGCAGTGATGCTCTAGAGAGAGTCAGTTCTCCTGCAAGTCCCAGCTTTTGAGTTATTCCCCAAGGCCAGCTATGGAAATGTTTTTAAAACTTTTGCTGTTTCTTCCAGCCTGATCTTCTGACCTTAACTTGTTCCTGACCTCCTACTTTTTGTCTGCTAGCTGGAAATGAGTCCTGTGCTGCTAGGTACTGCTCCGGAGGATAGACCCTGAATGTAGGGGAGTGACAGGCTGAGCCCTGTCTTCCTTGCTCGCAGACCCATCCTTTGATCTACTAATAGTGGCAGACATTACATAAAAGAAAATGCAACTGCAGGGGAAAAAATATAATTACATACATATATACATACCCAAAGAGGGTTCAGAGCAATTTCTGAGTCTCTGACCCTCTCTGCTGCCATGCTGGCAAGTGTAATCCAGGGCCTCATGACAGACAAGTCCTATGGGGACAAGTCTGAGTTTCCCCAGGGGAGCTAGCTACAGAACTGCCTCTCTACCTTCTCTTTCCATAAGCTGTGATACCTGCTGGTCTTGGGATTACACAGCCAACACTGGTCATCCAAAACCAGCAGAAACTCTGAGTGAACCTTAAAGAATGACAAACAAATGGACTTTCTTACACTCAGTTGAGAATTAGAGGTGGGAAATTGGTTTCAAGATCCATTCCTGGCAGTGTATGAGGACCCTCAGAACAAATCTCCAGTCTGTTCTGAACATTTGCTTTCCCCAGAACCAGTCTTCAGGCTCACGTATACACCAACAGAATGACAGTACACCAATTTCAGATGTAGGATGTTAGTGTGAGATGCAAAAAGGAAAACTTCTTGGCCTCTTGCCACATAGCCCACTGCACAGTGATTTTTTTTCCCCTCACATTATTACTGTAGGAACCTTTTGTATGTATGTTCAGTGCTGTAATTTAACAGTCAAGTACTGTATTGGGAATAAAAAGAGAAACCATTTTGCTTTCCACATCATACCCTAGATTTCCTAATAGTACTACTTCAGTTATTTTAACAGAAATTAGATTGATTCTTCTGTAGAAACACATTCAGAACTACAAATGGAAGTGTGGGAATCATTTCTGCTTCATGCTTTTCTTTATAATTTCTTCGGGACTCTGCAGCTAGCCTTCCCTCACTATTTATTCCTTCCAGAAGACAGGCTTTTACTACACCAACTGAATAGAACATGGTAGATATTGTATCTCTCCTTACAACACTCATGCTCAAGCCATAAATCTAATTTCTACACAACTGAATAAGAGATTAACTAGCAAATAGTTAAAAAAGTGTAATCCTTACCATAATAACTGACAACAAGTTTTTTCTAAGGACCTAAGCACACCGCAGAGATCATCTATTCTGATCTCACATATAACCACTGAATTTCAGCAAATTTTAACTGAATTACAGTATCTCCTTATATTTTCTTGTAAAGTCTTCAAATACAGGAAGATCTGCCATGTTGCTCAGTGAATTGTGACTCACTCTCTATGAACCTTTCCACTTTTGTTTCTGGTCTGAATTACTCTAGCTTTGGCTCCTAGCCATTGCTTTCTTCCTTCAGCTTGTTTTACTAAACAGAAGAAAGGTCTGTGATCCCTTCTCCAGGTATCTCTCTGGAGAATGAAATCAAGTCAATTCCCTTGAACATATGAAATGGACCATGTTTCTCAACCTCACAGTAAAGGGAATTTTATTGATTTCAGGTGATTTTCGCTGTTCTTTTCTGAATCCTTTCCTAAAACTCTAAAGTCTCTTTTGATGCCTAATTCTGCATACCACCACAACAGTCTCCCTGCCCCTAGTTCATCTACTTACTCCGCATAATACCTGATTTTCTTATGGCACTGTTTTGGAGGTCCCAGCTCAGTTAGACTTCTGCCATGATCCATTAGTTCTTTTGGTCTGCATTATAGGATACAATTCTCCATTTTGCAAGTACAGCTTATTTAACTCTCTTCCAGGATATCTTAACTATCATTTTACTGAATAAAATCCCACAGCATTCAAATGAGGCAAACTACCAAGCGATCCAGACCTCTCCATTTAAAACCACTGAGGTACAGTTGAAGTAGCTTTATCCTGACATATTTCCAGATGAAACTGCTTCTTTAAACATTAATTGCAGCTGGCTCTTCATGATCTGTTTTTGCAGAGGCTTGCCAGGGTGATCTGTGAAAGCCTATGGTTGGGGGGGGGGAATGCAGGAGAGAGGTCTTCAAAGAGTATCTATTTTCCTGCATGCACTTTTCCCTAGGGATCACTTGCAGGAGTCAAAAAGGCTCTGAGCCTCTAAAGCCTTGGGCTGGAATTTGTCGAAGGTCCTTCAGGGGCACCTTTCAGCCTGTGGATTCAGCGAGTTGGAATTCAGCTCTGAGAGACAAATGCTCAGTTACACCAACATGTCCCTCACTCCTATGAGTAGAAGTGGACCTTGCTCACTCGCCTGCTCTCCCACACTCTGATTTTACAATCCAGCCTTTTTTTCTGTTTAAACAGCAGTCTATGCTTTCTCTTCTGGTTGAATTAATTATTTAGGAGGTATTTTATCCCAGAACGGGCTTCTGCATGGCTCTGAACCACCTATGCAGGTCTCTAGCCAGGCTAAAGCTGCAGTGACACACGGGAAGAGAGGCAGCAGCGGTCAATGTTGGTCACTAAATTGGTAAAGACAGCAATTTGTGCCCTCAGTGCAAAGATTATAATGTATTGTCTCACTAACCAGGTAAACAGTGGTGAATGGGGCTGGAATGGCTCCCAGGCTGTCCAGCACTACTCAGCTCTTAGCCAGTACAATTTTTCTTTAGCATCTCCAGAGGCCTTTGGAGTGCAGACTCTAACCCCAAAGTGGATTTCCACAGCATTTTCCACATAAAAAATTATTCTCCGAGGCCGACTAATCACTCTCCAAGACTGACAGGCCACCAGCTGTGTTAAGACAACATGCACGTGTTTCTTAAATACAATGAAAACCAGAATGAATGAAGATTGTTAAACCTTTCACTTATCAGAGGCAGGGGCTGATTTGCAAATCAAAGTCATACCACCTGACCTTAGTCTTTGCCTTTGGGTTGGTACTAGGTACTAATTAAAATTAATGTGTAGGTGCCAACTCAAAGACTGCCTGCTGCATGCAGCATTACAACTTCAGCTCCTACAGTGTATGAGATTCTGTAATTTTATCACATGCAGCTTCTCAAGCAATAATCCAGGAGGGGATAGAAATGTTTCACGACTCAATCTTTGCAGAGCACTTTGGTTCTGCTGTGAGATTCAGTTCAGACTGATGACTGACAGAGGAGTTGAAGGAGCAGAAAGGTAATGGTGCAGTTAGCTTTTAGAACACATCTCTGTCCATCAGCTAGTTTTGGCTTTATCACAGAATCACAGAATGGCCTAGGTTGGAAGGGACCTTAGAGATCATCTAATCCAACCTCCCTGTCATGGGCAGGGATGCCTCTCAACTAGATCAGGCTACTCAGCTTGGCCTTGAACACCTCCAGGGAGGGGGCAGCCACAACGTCTCCGGGCAATTTATTCCAGAGTTTTGCCACCCTCGGACTGAAGAATTTCTTTCTAAGATCCAGTCTAAACCCATTTTCTTTCAACTTAAACCCATTTCCCCTTGTCCTATCAGTGGATGCTCTTGTAAAAAGTCCCTTAGCTAGGTCTTTGCATCCAGTAGTCACATACAGCAGAATCCAATATAAGTGATGAAGCACTGCCTCTGTGAGGGATGGTATCTGCTTTGCCATTTGCACAGGTTCACTACAGGTACTGCCACAAACTCTGGAGAACAGATCATAATTCCTTAACATTAGGCCAGATATTTCACTTGCAATTTTTCCAGAGCAAAGGTGGTACTGACAAGAATGCAAAGACTCTGCAACAAAGAAGTGACAAAACACAGCCCCCACCTCACCACTTTGTAAGAACTTAGGAAGTGTGCTTTAACAGCACCATGAAATATATTGCACCTGCTCATGTCATTCTCCCTGTAACAGGAATATTGTGCAAAATTACAGGGTAACAGTAGTGGGGCCCATTTTGCTGCTTAGAAATAATCCAAATGAAATAAGTGTAACATTTTCCAGGGCAGAAGCTGAGTAAAAACCTAGGCAGGTGGGGAATGCATTGTAATACTAGACAACTAGATACAGTCTCAATCGCTAATTCTGTCCTCAGAAACACAGAAGATCTGTGTGGGTGGGCTTTCTTATGCACAACTCTGCAACTCAGAAAGCAGAGCACTGAGGCTCTGACTCATGGTGCATAAGATACATTTAATAGCTTAGTGGTTCCTTTCCTGCCTTGAGGGGAGAACCGAACTAAGCGAGCAGTGAGGCAGCAGCAACATTTAGTGCTGTGCCTACATCAAGGTGAACAGGGAGTTCCTGGAAGCAGGGAAGCCTGAAGAGAGTGAAGAGTCCTGACTACAGCTGGCAGTTCTCACATTTGAGGCCGTCTCAGAGAACAGTGTAAAGGAGCACGTGTGCAGAGCGCTTCGGGATCGCAGCAAGCCGTGCGTGGTAGCTGGTCCCTCCCTCCTTAAGTGGTGACCTCGATGAGTGGGCACTGCCCTCCCAGAAGAGGACCCACCATGGTGATAACACGGCCAAAAGCCACTGCCAGAAGATATGTGGCAACTCAGACCAAGACCCTGTGCAAACATGTGGCAGTACAGGTGTCCAGGTGCAGGGAGTGCATAGCTCTGGTGCTTGTTCTGGTGGGAGGCAGTGACACCACCTGTCTGCGGTGTGAACAGATCCACGATTTGCTCAGCCAGGTGGTGGAACTGAAAGAGGAGGTGGAAAGGTTAAGAAGAATCAGAGAATGTGAAAATGAAATAAAGTGATGGAATCACATTCTGAGACAAATGCAACAGGTGGAGTCTTGTTGAGAAGCAGAGAATGCCTTCCTGTCATCAGGCTGAAGAAAGGGCCCCAAGAAAAGAGGGGGAATGGATACAGGTCCCTGCTCAAGGAGCCATCCTCCCTCACCTTCCCAGTTGCTCTTACACAACAGACATAGGACACTGGAGGTTGAAAGCTGGGCAAAGGAGAATGCAGAGGGACCATTCATGGGGTTGTCCAGAGGGAGACAGTTTGCCCCATGCACTAGGACTTCTGCTCCCAGGTCTGGTGAAACCTTCTGATTCTTACCCACTTCTGGTAATGCAGACTGGCAATGATGAGGTAGAAGAGAGACAAACAGAGGCAATCAAAAGAGACTTCAAGGTACAGGGGCAGATGCTACGAGGATCGGGTGCACAGATGTTTGCCTCAATTCCTTCAATTGCAAGAAAAAGTACTGCGAGGTTCAAAAAAACCCACAAGATTAATACTTGGCTTAAAGAGTGGTGCCAACAGTCCAGTTTTGGGGTTTTCCACCATGGGGACATCTACACAGCACCTAGCCTACTAAAACAAGATGGAGCTCAGGTGACTGTAAGGGGAAAACGGAACCTGAGTCATGAGCCGGTGAGGCTCACTGAGAGATCATTAAACTAGATATGAAGTTGGTTACAATGAAGAGGTTACAATGATATCAAATGAAGATGACCCTGGGAAAGGCATAACAACATTGGGAGCAAAACCATCAGGCCAGCTGAAGTGCAAATGTAGTTTGTCAGAGACCCAGCTCAAACACCTTTACGCAAACACACGCAGTATGGGCAATAAACAGGAGGAGCTGGAGATGTTTGCGTGCCTGCAGCACTACGATCTGATTGGCATCATGGAGACATGGTGGAATGACTCCTGTAATGATGGTGTGTTGTATTAGAAGGGCATAAACTATTCAGGAAGGACAGACTGGGAAATGAGGAGAGGGTATTGCCCTCTATGTCAATCAACAGCTAGAATGTATGGAGTGAACCTGGCAAGTGATGATGAAAAAAACGAACGCCCGTGGCTCAGGGTGAAAGGAAGGGTAGGAGACATTACAGTGAGGGTCTGCTACAGACCACCTGACCAGGAGAAGCAAGTGGATGAAGCCCTTCATAAACAGAGAGGAGCCGCTCGTTCACGAGTCCTGGGCCTCATGGATGACTTTAACCACCCCAGTATCAGTTGGAGAGACAATACAGCAGGACATAAGCAATCCACAAGATTCCTGGAATGCATTGATGATAATCTCCTCCTCCAAGTGACAGAGGAACCAACAAGGAGAGGTGCCATGCCAGACCTTGTTCTCACCAACTGGGAAGGGCTGGTGGGCAATGTTAAGCTCATGGGCAGCCTTGGCTGCAGTGACCACGAGATCACAGAATCACAGAACTGTTGAGGCTTGAAAAGACCTCTGAGATCATCAAGTCCAGCCTATGACCCAACACTACCACATCGACCAGGGGGAGGCTGAAGTACTCAATCACTTTTTTGCTTCAATCTTCACTGATAACCACTTGAGCCACACCACCCAAGTCACAGAAAGCATTGCATGGGTTTAGGAGGGTGAAGAACCACACAAAGTAGAAGCAGATCAGGCCCCGGAACACCTAGAGAACCTGAAGGTGCATAAGTCTATGGGACCTGATAAGATACACCCGCGGGTCCTGAAGGAACTGGTGGCTGAAGTCACTAGGCCACTGGCCATCAGATTTGAGAAGTCGTGGCCATGTGGCGAAGCTCCCACAGATTGGAAAAAGGGAAACATAGACCCGCATTCCACAGATTGGAAAAAGGGAAACATAGCCCTGACTTTTAAAAAAGGAAGCAAAGAAAACTCAGGAATCTACAGACCAGTCAGCCTCACCTCTATGCTAGGTAAAATCATGGAGCAGGTTCTCCTGGTATCTGTACTAAGGAACATGAAAAATAACGAGGTGATTGGTGACATCCAACACAGCTTCACTAAGGGCAAATCATGCCTAACTAATCTGGTGGCCTTCTATGATGAAGTTACAGCTCTGGTTGCTATGGGAAGAGCAGCTGTCATCTACTTGGACTTGTGCAAGGCATTTAATGCTGTATCACATGACATTATTTTCTCTAAGATGCAGAGACATGGACTTGATGGATGGACAAATCAGTGGATAAGGAACTGGCTAGAAGGTCACACTCAAAGAGTTGTGGTCAACGGCTGAATGTCCACACAGATAACAGTGACAAGTGGAGTTCTTCAGGGGTCTACTCTGGGCCCAGTGCTGTTCAACATCTTTGTCAGCGACATGGACTTTGACATTGAGTGCATCCTCAGCAAGCTTGCTGATGACACCAAGTTGTGTGGTGTTCTGGACTTGCTTGAGGGAAAGGATGCCATCCAAAGGGAACAGGACTGAGAAATGGGCCAGTGCAAACTGCAGGAGCTTCAACAAGTCAAAATGCAAGGTCCTGCACCTGGGTCAGGCCAATCCCAGGCACAAATACAAACTGGGCACAGAGTGGGTTGAGAGTAGCCCTGAAGAGAAGGATTTGCGGGTGTTGATGGATGAGAAGCTCAACATGAGCCGGCAGTGCGCTCATGCCGCCCAGAAGGCCAACCGCATCCTGGGATGTATCAAGAGAAGCGTGGTCAGCAGGTCAAGAGAGGTGATTCTCCCTCTTTACTC
>NW_009712072.1:12734-43427 GCF_000703405.1 Apaloderma vittatum
CGGCAGGGATGTTAGATTAGATGATCTCTAAGGTCCCTTCCAACCTAAGACATTCCATGATTCTATGCTCCTCTACTAGCCTTCCTTCCTCTCTCTGTACTGCATCTTGTCTGTTTTTCCAGGGACTCTTTGGGGCAGTCGTAATCTGCTACTATTATTCTTACCTGTCTTCTCTGCATCCTGACTAAGAACAAAGTGCCTAAAAGTGATGGTAGTAGACAAACCACTGGAAGTTTAAATCGGATTTTGTCTACTTCGCCGGAGGATTAGGAGTCACTATATCACAAGGACATAATATCATTTTGTTTCAGAGCATTTTTGTACCAGAGAATTGCTTATATATTCTCAAAGAAACTGATCACACTTACCTACTTTGCTTTAAAAGGTAACACTGACTAACTTTCCTGGACACCTGGCAATCTGGTTTTACATGTGATATTCCCTTGAGGATATCTCCTGCTTGCACACATATCACCACCTTAGGTTACCTACAGCATCTGTTTACACAGAAAGCAAATCACAGGCAGCTCATAAACCAACCTAAAGATATTCTTGTTTCTTAAAGAGTCATTCTTAAAAATTTCTTAAGGAGGCAAGTTTAGGATAGGTGAACCTATTAAAGTCACAGTTTTCCACAGCTATGAGAGCAACTTCTCATCTCTTTTCAACTTAATATTCAGAAAAGATACTGCTGCCATTTTGATATTATGTATGACAGAATTAATGAACATCAGAAAACTTGTTTTACAGAATGTGCAATGTCTTTCTGTTTGCAGTGATTTTTCTATGTATTCTCTTGGAAGAGAGGTCAAATGTCTAGAGCTATGGTCCAATCTGATTCCCTAAAGACCTCAGCATACAACTACTGCAGCCTGTAGTGCCCCAGTATTGGAAGCCTAACCTAGTGGAGAACAGGGTGAGTCTCACAGCCCTCAGAATTATCCACAAATCACTCATCACACTGTTGGCACTATGCAAGTAATGCAATTACCTTTCTCTTTGTGGTAGCTATGTGGTAACAGCTGGCAAAGGCTGACATTTTAACAGTTTAACAGTTTGCATCGTTATCTGCCTCTCAATTTTCTAAGAAACAGATGCATTCAGAGAGCTGATGTAGAGAACTAAATTAAGTCTTGGTGAGCGGCAGACAGCATTTGAAAAGTATTTAATTTTCCATTCTTTACTGGCATGTTTCTCCGCTCCTGCTCTGACATTCCCTTTAAAACAAAACAGCAGGCTGCATGTGTACTGAATGTGCTGCAGCGCAACCTTCACTTTTGCAAGTTCAGGCAAAGGGGAGAGACACACCTTGCTAGAAAGGCTCAAAGTATGACAATGAGGTCCCAGTCTCCCTCATTCCTGCAGGTCTGGGCAGAGAACCATGAGTGGCTCTGACCTGATTGTTATGACATGCTTGGCTGCTGCTAGATGTTTTAATTCCAAAGTTCGTGAGCTTATCATGGTTCAGAGCCAAAATGAGGAAAAGGCATGGAAATAAACCACTGAAACTTCCACTTTAGGCCTAGCGGCCAGCAGAGGCTTCATGAAGACTGGAAGTAGGAGGAGGTAGAAGAAACTACTCTCAAAACAGAGTGAAATATCAAATCACTACTGGCATAACGAAACAGGCCAGGCACAAAACACTGGTCCTGTAGGCAATTTTCTGAGATGAGCTTGTTGTCTTATACAGCGGGCTAAAGCAAGTGCATATTGCCCACATCTGAATGAAATAAGGACCAAGACCAGGAGATAACTTCTCTCTGCCACTGTGGCAAGCCAGTGTCTGTTTCTAGTCACATTTTCAAAAAGGACACTGAGGAATACAAGGAGAAGAATCTAAAATAATGTCTGAGATACGGAAAATCTGCTTTGCAGGAAGGATTGAAATTTTTTAACCTTACCTTACCTTACCTTACAAAGAGAAAGGTAAAAGGTGAATTAATTTTAAGTATGTCCATGGAAGGAAGATTATTAATAACTCTTTTCAGCAGGCAAGGACGTGGGACCACCCACCTTTTTCTTGGCAACGCATGGTTCCTTTCCCGTTCTTCCATTCAAAATCACTGTTCTTCCCCCAACATCACCCCTTCAGCTATGTGACCCAACTTTAAATGGGGGCGAAAGTTAAATCAATAAATAGATCTAGGTCAAGAACAGTCCTACAAAGGAAAATCTGAACTGATACAATGCCTAGCTCTAAACAACTGTCATCTAACTGAAAGAGAACAGAGATGCAGAAAAAGTGCTGAGAACAGACTGAGCAGCAAAATCTCTTTAAGCTAGTATTGCTGCTAAGGAAAAGGTATGCAAACCACATAGTAAGGTCTGAACCCAAGCAGTGCCTGCATACTAAAGGCAGATCCAGCATAAGTTTCATTTTCTAAATTGTTATTATTTCTATTTTAATACTAAAGACAAATAAGTCAAAGGATATGAATTCTCTGTGCTTTGAATTGTTACTCAAGGTAGGATGTCTCCAAACATACCCTCCAGCTCAACCAGAACACAATGTCAGATTGTGAAGTGGAATGTTGTGATATTTGCTACTCAGGTCAGTCCAGAGGATGCAGTGCTCCTTTCTGATGGAAAACTGAAACAGTGGAGTTTGCAGTTAGTTATCAATTGCCATAGGAAGAATCTTCTCTAGGCAGAGACCTGGTCCATAATAGTTAGATGATATGTTGGTGCTGTTTAGTTGATTGGTTTTACTTGGCAAGTTTACCACATTAAATAAAATCTACATGTATAAATATATCATCTATTTATCTACCTATTGATCCATCTCTTTACATCTATACACCATGATTCATGTATGACTTTGCTTTGGCTGAAATGAAAGGCATACCTCATTCCCTTCAGGGCCAGGATTAACATCTTTCTGTGCCCCGACCAGATCCATACCATACCTATCTTACTCATTCTAATGCTTAAATTTATTTTTTATCTTAGAAGTTAGTTTTCCATTGGAATATCTATCTCCTTACTTCTGTCATACGTGCCTGAAAGAAAAGATTTCTTATGAGGTATCTCCACCGACCTATGATACTTTTGCTGACAGTGACCTTTCCCCTTGTTCTGTGGGTAGCAGTGTAGGTCCGGAAGCATATTCCTGTGATGAATTTGTGAGTCAGTCCTTATTTGTTATTCAAAACTGATGCTATTACACTACAAAGCAAATTGTTAAACCCCTTGATGAAAAGGCACCCCTCCAGGATGCTGTGGGTTTGCAGCACATTTCCGAACAACACTTTCCGGAAATTTCATGGGGAGGAGGATCCTGGCATGCAAGAAGGTGCAGCACTCAGTGTGAGTCACCTCTGGAGATGAGAAACATTTATGATACAGGAACACTTTTCCTGGTCAAAACAGCTATTGACATAACAGTTAAGGAAGGAACAGCCTCAAGAAAAAATGAAAGAATATGAGGAAAACCCCCAAACATCAGCAGAGCCAGTATCTCTCTTGGACCAGATAAGAACTGACATTTCACAGTCTTATGGCCAGCAGAGCCTAACTCTGAGGAGCTGCTCTCAGCAGAGCAAAATTTGCTAGTCAATTATTTCAATGCAAGCTTGATGACTTCAAAATTACTTGCAAGAAGCTGTGAGAAACATCCTTCACCATGAACTCTTCTTTCTGCTGCATGATACAGCGTGTGCTCACCTTGGCTGCCTACTGCTAGATGATGCCACCTTTGATCCCACTAAGACTGAATATGTCCGAAGATGAGTCACCCCATTTCCCTGGCTGACCCTCTCCAGCCTGGGGATATAGGGAAACTGACCACTGAGCTGATGAAGCAAGTAATTTAGGGAGCAATAGGTCAAAATCACGTTTTGTCTTTCCCAGATGTCTGTGCCAGCTAGGAATAAAATTAAACAATCTTTAGTCTTTTTATACCTCTGAATACAGCACTAAGGGCTTTGTAGGGCAGTCACAGCAGTCTCAGGCAATGCATTACACCAAAGTGTAATGAACACTTTGGTCCTATTAATCTGTTAGAAGAAAGGCATTCAGTATCTTGAAGGTCCTGGCTGTATGGCTGTATCTTCATCCATGCAACAGACTCAGACACTGAGGAAAGCTTCCTCCGTCTTTCCAAAGCAGCTGTTAGTGTGGCACTAGGGCACAGTACTTAAAATTTGTAGTCACTTTTGCAACATGGCTTTCAGAAAGCAAGAATGGATTTTTTTCAGCAGTGACTTGGAGCTTCCAGTGCAGCAGAGTTTCCAGAGACATGAAGTAGGTCATGCTACAGTCATTGATCAGAAGGAAATCCCTTCCCTCATCACCCCTGTGAGCACTTGTGTGCTTCAAATCTCTGTGCTACAGAGGGCAGGCTATAAAGAAGAGCACTTCCATTGCTACTCTAAAGTGCCCACAGTTTGAATGGGCTGACTCACAGTTCATTCAAGTTGGTCTGTATTTCACCCCAGCAAGTGCTGGATCACTCCTGGTGAACCATGTGTATAGTTTGTCACTGGGTATCTGAGTGCAAAGGGAGGTCTTTTTGTAGGATGAAGTGATTAGATGAGTCTACTAGATTATGTCTGCTTGTACACCAATAACAAAAGAATGTTGCTGGCTCTGGACCTTAACAGAGAAAAGGGATAAGTTCATATTTGTGGCTGGTAATATCATGGGGATTTTTATAAGAGAATTTGTTCTGTGCATGTCTGCATTTTTGCCTTTCAGCTACTCTCTGCTAAGGTATTCTGATCTTTGATCCTGTGCACAGACAATTACAATGCAAATCGTATTCTCACCTGGACAGCTAGCAAGAGAAATCAGTTACCGGCAGCATCAAACTCTCCTGATAAGCACATGGTGAAAGACCAGACAAGGAGGTTTTCAAATCTGTGTGAGGCTCTGAATCTTCAGAGAAATATGTCAGAGAGATGAATCTGTCTTAAAGTTGCTTTAGGCACTAAAACCTGTTATTTTGGTTTTAAAGCTAAGCAAGTGCTTAACAATTTAAACTCAACTTGCCTTTTGCTCCACAGACACAGAGATAAAACTAATTTCCCCGTAGGAACAGATAAATGACTGAGCAATCTGTAAATTGTGTCGACAAAGTTCCTGTGCAACGTTGTTGTGTAACCATTCAAATCCAAACTTTTTACCGCTATTAACAGCATACTTTGCCTTGCTCACTGACACTAGTTTCAGTGTTTGAATGATGAAGTACATAGGAAGGAAGCATGGTACACTCAGCAGTGAAGTCATAATTACCCATCTGCAACTGCATATAGAAATACCACTCTTTTGGATGTGAGGGCTGCTTACAATATCATGACTATTTGTTCAGTGTAAGACCTTTTGTCTGTCAAAAGCTACCTGCAATTTTTGTGAGTGGCACAGACAAGGTGTTCTGCATTCAAGGAAGGTCTTGCATATCCTATATGCCACACTACACAAAGCAATCACAAGGTGAAACTAAATCCATCATATAGTGGATGGAAAAAAATCCAAATACAGAGCCATGTAATTCCTTGGAAACGGCTTATTCAGACTGCATCAACAGTGGTATTGTTGGGATGGTCTAAGGAGGTAACTGAAATTTTTGTAGTCATGATACCTATTGGAGTAGATCTTGGAACTGCAGGTACTCTTAAGCTTGTCCTGCTGCATTGCAGGAGGTTCTTATTAAGACCTATGACTGTGAAGTATCTTTCCCAAATGTGCAACCTGCATTTCCAGGTCCCACCCCAAATGTGGAAATTCAACTGAGAAGCACCTACTACCTGTTAAGCATTTGTGGTCTCCTACAGTGTCTCAGAAGTGTAGCTGCAGCTGATGAAACTGTGAACCACCATCCTCAAGAGTGAAACACCTGTGGTTAGCCAGCCAACCCCACATCATGCTGAGCTTTACACAAATGTTAAGGTTGTGGCAAAGGATGAACGTATTTTACTAAGAATGACAAGTTAATGAATAGGCACAAAACCTAGGAGGAGTTAAAAAGCAACAAAGGAAACACTGCCTCCTACAGTAACCAGTAACTTCTGTTCTTTATCTCAAAAATTGTTTTCTTCCAGCAAAATCCTGCTACGACACTTAACAGTACTCTCAAGGCTGAGTCTTGTTCCTTATGACCTCTTGTAGGTGTGCTTGCCATCTTATCCAGATTTAAATTCTCAGAAGAACTTTATGTCATTTATACACTTGATAGCTAACTGGAATAACAGTGTTCTGTACTCTTATTTAATAAGACTAGATGCTGCAGCTTGAATTGTGGTACTGATATCCTAAGGCATGGCTAGAGGAAGCCTTCGCATAGCTAAACAGAAAACTAAACTCTCCAGCAAATGGAAGAGCAAAGCCTAAGGACAAGCCTAGCTGCAAAAGGCTTGGCACTCACCATCAATGGTGTAATGCACACTGGCAGAGTAGAGTCCTCACACACACGCAGAATGTTCGAGCACTAAAGATGGAAGTAACAACATCATTTCACAAAAGTAGTCCAAATGAAAATAGCTTCTCATTATTACTCCCCGAAATATGAACATGACAATAGCTAAATAGCTGTAGACTAGCTGTAGATTTGGGTCAAACAGTCATTGAACATGGATTGATGTGATGCAGGAATACTGCTATTGTACTCATGCACAGTAGAGAGCTGAAGTTAGACTGCCCAGTCATTTCAGAAATGGTCTTCTCCATTAGAAGGCAATCTGCTACCAATTTATTTTCATTTTATATGATGAATTTCTGTAACAAATTCCTGAAGCAGAGTGCTGCATCTCAGTATCAAGAATGGACTTGTTCAGTTTTAAGACAATGATCTGCTAGGCCTCTGAATTTATGATGTAAACAGTTCGATTTTTGCAAAGTCGTGTGATGACTTCTGTGTCCTCTCCATGACTGCACAAGTTCTAATCCTGCACCTGGAACAGAAGCAGACTGCTCAGGAAGGTCTTCTGCTTTCTGGCTGGCAAGGGCAGACCCTGATGCAAGCTCTCCTGAGAAGCCTTCAAGCGAGTTGCTCTGTCACTAAAGTCCAGTATGAATGAACACAGGAGGCCACAAAGGAGAGACATAGCCTCTTATGAAAATGAAAACCTCTCACAAAAAAACCCCTGCCTATCTCTCAGTTTCAGACCTAAAGGACATTTACAAATTTTGTGTAATGTATGAGCCTAGGTACCAAAAAAAACAGCTTAAATTTATGCAGCGACTCTACACCAAACGCTGCTAATCACAAACACTCCTAAACGGAGAGATTAACAAAATTAAATTACATTAAAAGCAATAATATCTTATCCTTAGTTTGGATTTTGTCACATCTTGTTAAACTGAGTGGAGATGTCCTGAGGGCCAAAAATTTGTTATTTTCTTTTTATTTAAATGGGAACAGTGATCAAAGAAGTAGTATTGCCTGTACAACCTGTCTTGATAACTTATTGGGTAAAATTTTCATATACTTCCTTCCAAAGGCATATTGAATTTCCTCTTTCGAATAACACAGGGTTCAGTTCAGTGGATGAATCCAACCCAGCAGACTGCCAGTGAGCACTACGTTGCCAGTATTTGCTTTGTGCAGCTCATACACATCTCAGTGCTTACTGGTAGTAAATCATATGTAGGCTCACTATTCCTGGAGGACCCATGGTACAATATCACAATTTCTACAACCTCCTGAATAGTCCAAAGTTTGTTAGTGGCTAATGTTTGGGTGTTCCTGCTTCACCTGACTTTTTTAAGAGCACTAGTACATTGTCCATTATGCACTACTAATACCAAGATTATGGTTCCCACAGTGATTAAAATGCAAAGCTATTAAGAAATACATAAAAAACCCATATGCCCAGTATCAGAAACAGTATATAAATGCAAAGCTGAATTACTACTTCTAGAATAAAACTAAAAAGGACCTGCAGTCTTCTTCAGAGAAAGAACATGACTTGTGATCACAGCTGTAGGGAAGTTCACTTCTGAGCCTGAATGCACAGTTCTAGCACATAATCAAGCACTGTTGAGTCATTAATTCTGTCTGTGCTCTGTTGTGTGTTCAGTTGTGGAATTTTCTTAATTAAAAAGGAAGCATGCAAACAACAAAATTAAAAAACTAAACCACAAAAAAGTATTTACATTCTTTGAAGAATATAACTTACGCAGTAAATAAGCAATACATAGCCAGTTTTGATCTTCCTAGTACGCATATTGTAATAATCAAACATGACCAATAATATATCAGCAGTTTGATAACTGATGATAAAAAAAAAAGAATAAGGCCAGTTAATTTAGGACATACTTTCAGATGCCACAAGTGAAATATTTTCTTATTTAAGCTTTGCAACTAAGTCATCATCACGTATTTAGACATAAAAAAATAAAACTGAAGAACTTGCTTATCTGAATTTTCACAGCTAATTCCCCAAAAATAAAAATTAAGAAAGAAATCAATATATTGGTTTTGAGGAGCTAAAATAGAAAGAAACGGACTGGAAAAATATCAGAATAATCTATAAGGAGGAGATATATTTCTGGATTGTATTTTGAGTAAGACTAAAAATTCTGTTAAGTTCTATAATAACAAAGGTATATTAATAATATGGATATATATATAATCCCTTATAATAATGAGGACTTTTTATTTCTGTCTGCAGGTGCTATGGTCTGTTTTTATAGAACGCAAACAAGAGTTTGAGATGCTTGTTGAAAAAGTCCAAAATCCAACACAATCCTTAGAATAAAGGGCTTTATTGGGTAAAACAAATTTCTCCTATTATTTAAATAAAAAATAAAATGACCAAAGTAAGGCACTGATTTAAAAATAAGTTATATCTATAGATCAGAGTAACATTCAGATCTCCTTTAAAATTCCAGATTAAATGAAACATAGCCTTCAAATTTTTGTTATGGTAAATTTTAATATGCACTTTAAGACTGATTTTTCTTTTCCTCTTAGTTGATATGAGAGACAGGTAAATGGAAACTTGCTGCATCAGACTGAAGAAACAACCTCTAATTGTCTTGAAAGAAAGGAAGGTGCCCATATAAAAGTCAATACGTAAACTCTTCCCTTCCGTGGAGGTATTTAAAAATTGTGTAGACATAGTGCTCAGGAATACGGTTTAGACAAGGACTTGTCAGTGTTAGCTTAACGGTTGGACTCCATGACCTCAAAGGTCTTTTCCAATCTGGACAATTCTGTAATTCCATGACTGGATGTTGGTGGATGAGAAGCTCAGTATAGCCAGCAATGCGTGCCAATGTGCATCAAAGAAGGCCAGTCACGTCATGGGCTGCATCAAGAGAAGTGTGGTCAGCAAGTCAAGGGAGGCGATTCTCCCCCTCTACTCTGCTCTCATGAGACCCCACACAGGGTATTGTGTTCAGCTCTGGAGTCCGCAACACACCAAGGACATGGACCTCTTGGAGTGGAACCAGATAAGGGTCATAAAAATGATCAACGGGATGGAACACCTCTCCTGTGACTAAAGGCTGTGAGGGTTGGGGCTGTTCAGCCTGGAGAAGAGAAGGCTCCAGGGTGACCTTAGAGCAGCCTTCCAGTACTTCAGGGGGACCTACAGGAAAGACAAGGAAGTACTCTTGATCAGGGAATATAGTGATAGGATGAGGGGTAACGGTTTCAAACTGGAAGGGGTAGATTTAGATCAGGTATCAGGAAGAAGTTATTCCCTGTGAGGGTGGTGATGCACTGGAACAGATTGCCTGGGGAAGTTGTGGATGCCTCATCCCTGTAAGTGTTCAAGGCCAGGTTGGATGGGGCTTTAAGCACCCTAGTCTAGCGGGAGGATTCCCTGCCCATGCCAGAGAGCTTGGAACTAGATGATCTTTAACGTCCCTTCCAACTCAAACCACTCCATGACTCTATGATTCAGTGAGTGAGGTGCAGTTTCAGCTGAACCAGCTGAATGGGATTTCTCAGCAGACTTTTATTTGATCCAGAATAATGAGAAGTCATTCTGGGGACATCTGTTGGCTTTAGGTCTTTTTTTCCTCAAGACGCAAATCAATAAATACAAAATTAGTGCCTCCCATGTCCAAGCAGGATCTGGAGAAAAACAAGTATATTTTGTGCATTTTACTTCTTCATACTGTACCATGGGGTCACAGTTTGCAGTTTGCACAGTTTAGCATTACAAATGTAGACGTATTGAAAGGCAAATAAAGACCTATCAAGGTGCCACTGTCAATTTTTTTGGTTGGAAAGAAAATTTAATCTTGGAGCTAAACTCTGGATTAAGGTGACTTGCCTGATGGGGTTTTGGCCACTGGGAGTCTTCCTCAGGTATGGAGGACCTAAAAAATCCCTCCATTTTTGGCTTTATTTGTTCCACATTTCTGAAGCAGCTAATGAAAAACAAAAGCAATCAGCTAAAGAGCAAGCAGTGCTGCTCAGCAAATGTTTACATACGTGAGTTCTATTTTTATTTCTTTTCCCTGAGAAAAATCTGCAGAAGGGAGTGGTACCTGTAAAACAAAACAGTGATGAAGAACTTGCCTTGTGGACAAAGTGTCAGTTCCTTCTCTTTCCTGGAGTTTTTTATGGATGTAAATTTCCTAGTTGTCTGGCACTCAAGAGGATTTTTTCTGCTTAGGGATTCCCCGGTGTGAGAAAGCACCAATGACATCACTGGGAACCACTTTCATTTCACTTCCATGGTTTGTGCATGGGAGGGCACTCTCCCACTCCGATAGCAAAGGACTGCGAGGGAGGTAGGATGGGGGAGGCGAGGGGGAGGGGAGAAGACGAGAAGTTTCCAAGGAAACACTCTAGCAGATGGCCTGGTCTGCTGACAAATAGTGGCACATCTGTAGCTCAATCAGTGGGAGGGTTATTTTTGGAAATCACAGCTCTCCCTTTGGAAACCTAGCTAAGCCCCACCTCCCCAAGCCCCTTCTCTTTTCGCAAGCTTCTTTGGCAGGGAATGTAGGTGTTACAGCGGAGATTGAAAGTGTGCCATCCCCAGCAAGACATGGTCAGAATTAATTACGTGATACGCTATCCCCTACTTATTCCCACTACTGCCTCCTTCATCCAGTTAGGCTCTCTAGGCTGCGGGACTGGTGCTGAATATGAAAGTGAGCGTTGCCAAGGGAACAAGGAGGAAAAGCAATCCTTCTCTCCTGCAGTTACTTTGTAAGCCATGTGATCAGGCTTTGCACCTTTCAAATGTGATGTGTCTGATAAGATTCAGCTATTCCTTTCTTGTAAAGAAGCATAACTTCGCAGCATACCTATACTTCATCAAAGCACAAACAAAAGCCTGGCCAACAGATATTTGAGATAATCTGCTGTGCATACAACCATCCAGGGAGTAGGAGGCACGGTCAACGCTGAAGCTGCATGTACTTCCCCACACCCTGAGTGTACAAGCGTACAGAGAGGACTGGAAAGTGACCCCGCTCAAGCCATCGACCACCTGGCTCTCAGACAGCAAAGGTAACATATGCCCATCTCAAAGGGAGAACAGGGAATGGGTAGGAGCAAGAATTTGGTCTTCTGACCTGGCACTTCTCTATTTTTTATTAATTTTTTTTAGCATTAGCCCCAGAATTAGTAAGCCACCTTCAAAAACAGGTACCCAAGACACAGGGGAGGACTATGTTCCTGAAGTCGTTCCATAGTGTAACACAGCTGCAACCACCACTGCCAAAAGTCTTGTGGTAAAGCATAGTACAGCCCCAAGCAACTCCCAAGCTTGTGTAGACACCCTGAGTTGTCCTGAGAGCTTTGTTTTCAGAGAATGTATCTATCTGCCGTATCTGCTCAGTTAAGTTCACCAAAAGATTTCTACCCATACAAGTCTACACAGTGGTAGTTCATATTCTTGTTAAAATACATCCATAAGGATATAAACACCAGATCTCTCTCAGATGCAGATATCTCCTAATGAAAACATAACTTAAATAGAAAACATACGATAATGTGATATGTAGAACAGAAGTTTTTGCTCCCATGCTTTTACAAGCAACCAAGTCAGAGAAACTGATTAGTTCCTTAAAATAATTAGCTTTCTAGCATCCACTATTCCCAAACCCTCTCTTTTTGGTGGCCTCAGATGTCTGGGTGATGTTTTTTTTTCAATAACATTTCAGGATACAAAGGCAGAAGAAACAGAGATGTGGATGGTGAAGTGATCTGGCCATATCCCTTGGATCTAGAGCAACAGCCAGAAGCAAATCCAGGAAAATTAGCACCACGGCATACTAGAAGGCCAGCCCACAGCACGGCCAAGATCTTGCACTTATCATTAACCAACTAACTGAAACATACTAAACTCAATGAGACTACTTACATGCATTTGCTTGCCAAACCCAAATTGGCCATTTTCTTTTTTTTCTGGAAAAACAAAAAGTTTGTTGCACTAGTTTCAGCCAGCCACTTTTTTTCTTATGCAAACGCAGGCTGCACCTGCAAAAAGATAGCAAATAAACAGAAAATGAAACTTGCATCTTTATTTTCTTGGGTGCCTCCGTTGTATGGTAGAAGTACCATATTTTGTAGATGTGCACTGTCATTACAAAAGGGGATGCCATCTTTCAAAACTCTAAGCCAAAATACTTACTCCTATGTAGACAAAAATATTTCTATACTTGTGCATTCAAATTCACAAACTGAAAAGAAAGCCTGTTTTCACAGAGGAGATCCTTAGTGTGGAACATAGTGGACTGGTGTATAGGTTCCTAGATGCATGTGTTGCTAAAAATACTTTTCATGACTAATTCATGGCCATCAGTCACTCTTTTTCTCTTTTATTCCAAAGGGCAGAATGTGCATGTTAGCTTGATAACATAATGCTACATCCTGTGTCACGCTTAAAGTGAAAACAAGTCTGTGAAAGCTCTGATAGTCACTGCAGTTCTAATAAATAAGAGTATCTGTAAAGCTTTCCAGCAGACATGCACACACAGACACACACATCCATCCATACATATGTATGTAGGAAGAGAAACAGAATAGAAAGAAATCACAGCATATTCTCTGTCTTGCATTGCTTGGATTTACACTAAAACTGATTCAGATGAAGTGTCTTGAGAAGCAGTCAATACACACCAGCATGACTGTGCTTCTTCACTGAAGCCTAGTGAAAAGCAAACCAACAGACCTTGAGTTGGAGAAGCACCTTGAGTTTTCTCAGGCTTTTCAGTAACTTACACACAGGGTCTATTTTCTGTAAAAAGAAAAGGATTCCCAAAGTGCAATGTGAAGCCAAGACACACAAAGGCACGCTGGACTCTGTATTGCAACTCTGAACTCTTTCGGAAGCCTGTCCTCAAAAGCAGAAACCACAGATACAAATTTAGAGAGCTTACATGCAGACTACAGCCCATGTAGACATTGGCCTGGAGAAAATGCTTTTGCTGAATACAGTTAGGTCTTCAATCACTACACCTGCACATAGAAGCATCACCACACAGCAGGTGGTTCTTTGGGGTTTGGATGGGTAATGATGGTGCTGAAAAGTCTTTCCACTGCAGCAGTAAAAGTCAGTTCCTGAGATGCTCCACATCCATTCAAAGACACTATCCATTCATGTTACATAGGGTTATCTAATTTGAGAAAAAAGTGAAAATTATTCCCCTATAGCTAGTTTTCAGTGTTGTCTGCTCAGCTCAGTGACACATATTCAGCCTTACAAAGTACATAAAGAAAACCTCTGCAGCTTGCTTTGCCAGGAACGATGATGATGGAAATCACCCCACAAAACGTTCCTCAGGTGCCTACAGAGTTTGTGAGTTATTCTTGCAAGTGTGATCTTTTAGTGCGGTGCCAGTGGATCAGGCACCTCATGGGAAATTTGGGGAGGCAGATTGTGTTACTTGCTTTGCTACTGATTCATTTAGGTATTTCTGACAACTTAGCCATAAAGATTTATTCAGATAATTTTATCTGCAAGATAAACAAAATCTAACAAGCAGATGCCTTGAACTAGTTTTGCAGGAACTTTGTGCTTCTCACTACTGGATGGGCAAATCTTCTCCTGTAAGAGAACTGTTGTAGCTGTTCTTTGGGCATTTACTAACTGAAAAATATCTTTGCTGAAGCAGCAACAAAACCCCAAGCTGTATGGACTACAGTAATATAAAGGATGTGAGGCTAGCCATTTCATTTTTTCCTGTGAAATATCCAACTGAAATTTCAGTGTTGCTGTTTCAAATGTCTCTAACTCACCACCTCAGTTCCAAATCAACATTTCCCCCCACTGATGCTTTAATTAGTTTGAGTAGCAGTTGGTCTTTACTTTTCTCCCTACAACTTGATATGAAAACCCCTTTAGTACATGAATCTTGTATATATAGCATCTGCATGGGAGGAGACATAAAGATGGACTGCCTAATTGTCCTGCAACTGTTGCAATCAGCTGTGAGATCAGAACAATATTCTACACAGATCCCTACAAAGAGGCAAGTTGAACTTCACGCAACGACTCAGATGTGACCACCACAAGAAGACAGGGGCACGTGCTCACCTACTGAGAGGGAGGCTGGTTGTCCAAACTCAGATGGTTTGTCAACTTAAAACATGGTCCAGAGATCTGTGTAGTTTTTCAGGTCTGGCCTCTGACAGGAGCAATTACCTAATGCATTTACCAGGCTTGCAGAGTCTGTCTGGCTGAGCACCCTGGGACACTGCTGTTGGCACAGTGCTGCGGTCCACGTGTTCATGGTCAGCCATCTCTTATAAAGGTGCTTAAATACTTTGGCAAAGATGGTAATGTTCTGATTTTCTACCCACAGGAAGAAATATCTGCATTTTATTTTGCATTCGGATGGAAAGTAGAAGTACTTTTAAGTTGCACAACATTAGCAATATAAAAATATTTCAATAAATATTTCACTCTTTGCCATGTAAATTCTAATGCCAATCCAAAATTTAAATGTCTGTAACGTTTTTCTAACAGGACTTGAGTCACCTACATTCATACACTTGGATAAAAAAACAATGTATAAAAAAATCTGTACAAATATACAGTTTGGGAAAACTGCTTTTAAAAGATTGAAAAAAGAATTAAAAAGGAAGGTATTTTCCCACAAAGAACTGAATTTTAATTAAGTGTGTTTTCCTGTGTAGCAATTTTGAGATGAGAATATTGCAAGAAACTGTGGTTTTCTACATAGCAATATGTAATATTTACCAATATTCACATTGTGGCTCAACTATTCTGTTTCGGTTTTGGTCTCTAATTAGCAACTATAATACTTTTTTTAAATTTTTGGTACATATTACCACAATGACAAAGAGCCAGAGTGTGGAGAAAGGAATCCCAGCACCTGCAAGATATTCTCCATGTGTAGTTGGAAAAAGCATCTTGAACTACTGTAAGGGAAAAACAATTATTTCATAGGTGAAGGAGCCAATTTATCATACATGCTCATGTACTTTCCCAAAGACAGATAGGTAAATAATTTTCCATTGTACTTCCAGTAAAACTTACCTTGCTTCTCAAAAGTGCTCTAAAAATGGAACTGTGAAACGAAGAAACTGCACAAGAAGTATCACACTAGAAGTGTGAAAATACCTTTTTTTTTGGAAGCAACATACCAGTAAAATTCAGGAACATGAAAAGAGAGAGGACATTATTTTAAAAAAATACAAAAAACACCAAATCCTAGGAAAATGTCAGTTATTGTTTTGGTAATTTTATTACTCCCATTGCACTCAAAACAAGTTAATCTTTATAATGCAAGTAGGGCCAAATTTTCCTTCTATTTACAAGTATTTACAACCACTCAGCCTGGCTGCACCGAGCTGAATGAAAAAAAGAATTTGGCACAACCTGCAAATACTTTCAGTTATTCCATCAAAAGTCTCCTCTGTTTCTTTAAATTTGTAATGATAGTCTCTGATGGCACAGTTGATAAGGGTCTACCGGCTCCCTGGAAACAGCTTTTGAGACCAGATTAGATCTCACTACCTCCAGATCTTGCTTTCAGAGCACAAAAAGGTGGCTTTTAATACTCTCTCAGACCTGTTTGACATCTGGAGTCACTAGGATGACAAAACAAGGAAAATAGCTAATTTGTGTGCCTGCTGCTAGGTTAACAGAAAGGACCCAGTCCTCCACCGATCCACACAGCAAATGCCCCTAGGCACAAACAAACAAAAACTTTGAAAGATTATCAAATCCAAGCTTTTTGCCGTTTTAAATAACCACATCAAGTGCAAGGCAACGCAGAAGCAGGACCAAAATATATGTACTTTAATGAGGATCAAGAAAAGCATACTTGTTGCAAAGAAACATGATTTTCTCTTTTTAGTCAGACTTTTTAGGCTCCACTTGATTCCTCCTCTATGATCCAGCAGCAATCTAATTATGAATAGAAAACACTGTATTTAGCAGTTGAATGCAGAACGGTGACTGACAAGAATGAGTTAATATTAATAACAGGAAGACAATGCAATATTCAAGCAGCATGTATTTTGAATTTTAGACATGTTGCCCACATAAAATAATGCCTAATTAAAAATTGGCGTATGCTGCCAAACAGTACTAACGCAACATTCTTTTGGACACCTGCTCTGACCAGACTCAAAGGTCTAGTTATTTATTTTCTGACTATTGTTTTGGTTTTGCTCTAAAAGAAATTCTGTGGCAAATGTGTGTTTACACAGGGTTTTGTGCTCTCCATTTTCAGGTGTAACCTTAAAATCCCATAGATTTCCTTTTTCCTGTTTATAAAGGTGAAATACAGCCCTGGTTTTATTTCTTATTTTTTTAAATTAACCAAGATATAACTAAACAGTGACTCAATGAAAAAATAATCCAGTTAAACTAATCTTCTTGACAGTACATGATTTGTAAGCAGACAATATTGGCTGCCCTCGCTCAGACCAAAGGTTCATCTAGCCTAGTATTCTGTCATTAACAGCTAATATAAGAAAATACATTAATGAAAAAGGCAAGTTACGTCCTCCTGGTGCCATTTTAAACAGTCAGAGATAGTCCCTGTCCTCTACACGTCCATCTTTTTATGAATATTTTGTGATAATCAAGCTCATGACGTAATTATTGTGAGGTTTGTGGAAAGAGGTTAAAACTGCTACAGGATGAAATAATACTGTTGGAAAAAAATAGACATGATTTTTGGCACATAAGCTGTTTTTTGAAGTATAAAACTCAAACAGCGTTCTTTAAAACTTAAGAATAATTATTTGGATTTTTACTACACACTCCAATGAGTCAGATCATCTAAGAAAAAAAGTACTTGGATCTCATGGGGCAGAGGAAGAGTTTTAGCAGTGGGAGAGGTGGTAGGATGATTATGTCTAATGGTTAAGAAAAATAATAATGTGTAATACAACAAATACCTGTTCAGGGTTTATTACTTTCATTGTTTGACAGTTAAAGACTTTAATTTCTTGGCTTGTCCTTTGAAGGTGTTTAACAAGTTGTCATTAGAGGATCCAAGCTGAAAGTTTACAATTAGAATGACTGTAAAAATATTATACTACTGGGAAGAGGACGTTTTAGTCTTCTAATTTTCTCCAGGTTCTGCATGGCAAGTGGTGGTTACACAGTTCAAAGTTTGTGTGAGGTGACTTTGGAGCACTGGATACCGATACCTACCGTTCCAAGAAACAAAGGGACTTTGACAGTTTGCTCTTTGAGGTGTCATGCTGCAATGGCCCTGGGGATGTGCTGGCTGAAGAGTGCTTGTCTGTTTAATTGTTGTACACATCAAAGCCCTTCCACAACCCCCAACTCTCCTTGTTACCCTTCAGTTTACCTTCTCCCTCACTAGTCTATACTTTCTGGGGTGCACTGATGCAAAGAAAACGGCACCCAGCAAGCTGTGAAAGAAAACCAGTCAGAGAAGAGCAGTAGGCCTGAAGGGAATCGATAAGGGAAGAAACGTGTTGCAAAGAGCATTCTCTCAGGATCGTTAGGTGGCAGTTAGTCAGAGGCCTAAGATATACAAGATAAGGGGAGTCGTCCAGCACCAGCTGTGAAGGAATAAAGGCAATTAACAAAGACACTGATGGGAAGGGGTATCTGATAAGGACCATCCGGTGACGAAGCTCCTTGTGGAATCCAGGGACAAGATGCCCTACAGGATTGCTGAGAACAGACAGTTTTGGGACTAAGGTGAAGAGTTCATTATGAGGAAGACCTACGGCCTTCATCCCTGAAGACCCCTGCCCACGACCACCAGGAGACACTGTGCAAGCGTGAAGAAGAGGAGCTGCTGAACACCGGAACTGAGTGCCTTTTCGGGATAGTTTATGAATATGTACAGGCATCTAATGAATATGTAACTTTTACTGCATTTAACTCAGGTAATTGCATTTGTCAGTGTGCACGTTGTCGAAGGAGATATCCCCCGTGCACCAGCGCGCTTATTAAAGCATACCTACTTTATAACTTCTCGAGTTATAGAGTCTTTTCCGCGTGTCAGCATTACTGCAGTGTCCCACAGTGTTTGAAATCCAGATATTGCATGCTTCTAAACAGCAACTTCATTCTTTAGGAGGCTGAGTCACATCCAGTGGTGACCACTTGCAAGCAGGAGGTTGGATGAGACACCTCCCACTGTTCCTTCCAGAGGGAGCTGTAAGTCTCTCGCAGGACAAAAAGCTGGGATTCTAAGCCTAGCAATAGATAGCTTGAAATAAGGTCCAAGATATATCATTGACCTGAGTGGCTAACAAGTCAAAGGAATGATTGAGCTGAAGCTGTGTCTGATCCTACTTGACTCAAGGTGTTTCAGCTGCATGTGGAGAGCGGTGCCAGCCTACAGTTCATTCAGACTGTATAAACTTGACACAGAACATACTGGTTGAACCCAATCTCTTGCTTGTGGTAAGAGTGTTAACGTCTCATTATGGTCCTACCGTGGAAAAGGAACTGTGCTCCATAAAAAGCACCGTCTTAGACTGGGACTTCTCTTATGTCTTAGTATTCACTAAAGTTAAAAGGCAATCTCTTGTGAATAAGCCATGACATGCTATGGATAGTTCAGTCAGCTCTAGCACAATAGTGGAAGTTTAAAAGATTTTTTGTTTGTTTTTCTTCAAGAGCAGCCTAATTTTAATAAATGTGCATATAGGCAAGATGAGCTTTGTAACTGCAGAATTTATAATTGCAAAATCCTTTGATTCCCTGAGAGATACTTTGATACATTTAAAGGGGCTACAAACTTAAAGCACAGAAATCTGAAATGTATTACCACTAGACAGTTTAACTTGCAGAAATACGAATTATTTACTTTCTTTTCAGATGGTATGCAGCTCAGGTTCATTTTAAAGAACATATTCTAAATCTGAGCACCTAACATCCATGGCCACTCCAAAAACCCCTCAAAGTCTATCAGATGAAAGAGCTGCCTCCACAATTTTAATAAACACCACTAAAACAAAATGCAATACTAACCTGCAGGATCATTTTTAGAAAATTTCTTAGTCCGTACAGCCAGTACAACCAAGCTCCAATAATATGCAAAGCCAACTTCACTTGCCTTCCATGTTCATCTTGGATTTTATTAAATAATGTCTGTCACATACAGAAGTGTTAATACAGACATTAATACCAATAACCTGCATTTTTCATCACAGTGTATTGCAAGAAGCTGTTTTTTTGTTTCAAAGCTAGTAACTTCTTTCTTAATTTCCCAAAGCAAGCCATGACAGCCTCTGGTTCAGCTGTTGCTAATGCCCTTTCTGCAAGCTCTCTCTCACCAAAAGCTATGTATAGTCCAAACTGTCTTTACTCTTGCAGATTTGGTTCAAGGCAGTTACTTCTTTCCTATTGACTTTCAAAACGTGTCATGCTATCACAAGCCAATCTTGGTTGACATTGGGTAACTCTTGCAGTAAATTACATGCACAATGAGTTTTATAAATTCTAAATTACAGCTATAAATGAATTAACTGTGAAAACTGCAGGAGCTGGCTCAGCAAAATTGCAAACCCTTCTGTCTTAGTGACACAGGCCCAAGCTTTTGCTGACTGCATTATGACATGCATAGACCTGATCTCTTTGATTTGCACATGAATGCTGACATTTTTTAAGAATTATGGCATTTATAGGTAGCGCCTACAGTAATTACTAACTGAATTAAGTCCCTCTCAGTGCTTCTCAGTTTCCATCAAACCAATTTTATTTATATTTTTAGCCTCTCTCTTTCCTCTGTCTGTGTAGTACAGACTTTTCATTCACGTCACCACGTCCCCCAGAAGCAACCTTTCTAAGGAGGAAGAGATTACACTCTTTGCTGTGAGCTGGTTGAGTTATTCCAGCAGCCTTGGTTTGCAAAACACTTCCATACATGCTAACTTTTCTCTGGCCTCAGCATGGGCCTCAACTGAAAATTCACTGCAAAACTCAACCCCAGAATCCATGCTATACTGCTGTCCTTAGTTACTTAGTTGTGCCTGCAATGGGATTAACTATGGGATATCTATGGACTTTACACACCTGGAATGAAGTTGTCCAGCAGAATGCCTGTTAGTGAATACCCACTCACGTTCCTGCCTAAAGGCAAATGACTTATTTTAATGTTCTATTTCAAGCCTGGATAGAATCAGCTGAGCCCTCTATGAGTGGAAAATACTGGCTTTCACAGACATTTGAGTCAGATCTGCTGCAGTTCTCCACGCAAACATGCCCAGAGCTAGATGTTTTGAATGTAAAGGGGCCCTAATAGTTGTTCACACTCCTTCTAATCCATAAGGCAAACCAGGCTAAAGAAAAGCAAAGCCTACGTTTTTAAATACGTACCCACGTGGGCACAATGGCACAATGCTAATACTTGTTAACGATTTTTTAAAAAAATAATAAAGAACTCTGACCAAAAATAGATCCCTTTTTTAACCAGGCTGCAGCATTTTTTACCATATAACGATGCATTAGTTATGCATGTCTGAACTAGCGATGCTTTTATGAGAACCAGTAGAGCCAGAAGTAAATCACGAAATATCTATTTCAGAGAATGCTACTGCACACATGGTGTGGACAGATGGGGAAGAGAGATGGAGAAGTTAGGGTAGATTTTTTTACAATGTAAAGGCAGTCTTGTGAGAAGGACCTTGGCTTAATAATATGGGATTCACACCCTGACTCTCACCACAGTCCCCAGCATCACTGAGCAAGATACTGAAGTTCTCTCCAATTTGTAAATATACTTTCTCTCACATGAATGCAAAACCTCTGTCTGCATGTGTATGATATGCATCAGGACTTTAAAACATTTCTGCCAGAGTATCAGTAAGACTCTTCAGACTGTGAATCTCAGGAGGTGATAGATCTTCCCTTCACTTTTAGAGACTTGGTTCTGCTTTATACAGGAAAATCTACCTCACTTAATGTGCTCTAGGATGAGACTGAACTATGCATCACAAAACTGCTTTCAACTCGAATTCACTGTTACGCAATGATGCCGATGCCGTAGTTTGCTTCTTCTGATAGCATTTTTATGAAATTTATGTTTTTCAGAGAGCGAAGCACAAACAATTAAGTATAAACATGGGCACAATTGTTAAAGCTATGCAGTGTGGTATCTTATATACACATAGATAAATGTATATGCCAGATGTCCAAACTGCTCCTAGCTGGCAAAAAAAATCCTCTGTATACCACTTCAAAGCTCTCTGGAAGCCCTGGGTATCCTGTAGCCTCCCATTCTGAGTTGCAGCTCTGGTCACCTCGTGCTGCCTGTCACAGAGGACCACCAGCAGTACCATCCAGCCTGTGACATCAAAGACACCTGAGTCAGCAGAAATCATGGTCTTTAGTGAGCCACATATTGGGACCTATGCTAATTAAGATCAACTCATTAACACAGTGGATTTCTTCTACCTGAGACCATGGGGTGAAACATCTACTTCTGTTGGTCTTGCAGCAATTTCCACAACAAAGCACAGCGAAGGTCTTAATATTACTGTAACAGTTGTAGCATAGGCAAGTTAGCTGTACTGGAGCTTTGATCTCCTCTTCCGACAGCCCTAATTTTTGTTACAGACCTGCCTCAGCCTTCTGCTCAGGGTGTACTTCTTTCCGGGGATGCCTTCTCAATGCAACATGTTTGGGTGTCACAGAAAGGGTATGCTAACACTTTCCATTGCCTTCGTGACAGGAATTTCCTCTGGCTCCCTGCAGTCTATAGCGTGGGATTTGTGACATACTTTCCTCAAGGTGCAAAATGTAGTTTATGAGCAAACACAAGCAGAGGGGTGCATCTGAGTGTGACCAGGCTAGCACCAGCAATCTGACCAGCACACCTTAAAAAGTGGACATTTGCCGTTAGACTAGGAGTTCACAGTGAACTACCAGCGAGTGATCAGCAACCACATTTGGCAGCAACATATTTGCACCCACCAGCAATCACCTGATCATGCTCTTGAGAACTGCTCTTAACAACCAATTTTGCAATACCCTGAACATCTTGCAGCACCTGATAATAGGAAGATAGGAAGTGTCAAAATGCATACACTTCTTAACACTTAGATGAAAACATGGCATAGATCAGAATTAATTGAATTTACATCTAGAAGATTTGACACAAAAATCCTCCTCTTGTGAGAACACAACACCAAGTAACAATTTGTAAGAGCTGAGCCCATTCATACAGCTATATTTATTAAGTACAAGATCCAGGATAACAAAAGACCACCTCCATAAGCACATTTTTACCATCAAAACTAACATGATCTAGCACCAAAGTTCAAAACAGTTGTTCATTACCAACACTATTAAAAATCTTTCCTCCATTACGACAAATTGTATGCCATGCTTAAGCTACAGAACTAGGGCCTTTTCACATGCAGTCATAACATGCCCTTATTGCAATACTGCACCTTCATTGATTGTTTGTTGAACCTTACATGCCTGGGGAAACAGTCTATGAAAATCTCCAGCCTCTTTTTGCATGAGGCTGAGAGTACAGTTTGACAGTAGAATGAGGATAAGCAGACCTGGGCAATGTATTTTTGGTGCTAGGCAACTTGCTCTTGAAGAGATGCTCGTTTTCACAGGAACCACCACAAGGTAGTTCCAACTGTGCATTCATGCCTGATACTAAGAGGTCTGCATTGCAGATCTTACTTAGAAATTTAGGGGACCTTTTGTCTAAACAACAAATCATAGAATCATAGAATGGCATAGGCTGGAAGGGACCTTAGAGATCATCTAATCCAACCTCCCTGTTTTGGGCAGGGACACCACCTCTCTACTAGAACAGGCAACACATGGGGATCGAGTGGGAAACCTGAGTGTTCTTTGTTTAGATACAGGCAAAACTTTTGACAAAAAAAATTCATGACCATGCATCAGCAACTGATTACTGTGCAGGTAAACAAGTAGCAACTGTTACCCTGGATTGTGAAATGTTGCTCCATGGTAAACTCTGTATCTTGTCAGGCAAATGTGTGCCCCGAACTAAAGGAGTGAGCTCCCAAGCAGGTCTGCAAAATTTACAGCCCATAACGATCTCAGACCACCACATACTGGATAGCCCACCCAGTCAGATATGGGAATGACATGAACAGAGAGGCTATAATCAACAGGCAGTTAGCCTCAGTAACTGACATATGAGAAGGACCTTACTTTTAGGTTTGCCATCAAAACTGGTGTCTTCCAGTGTAGGTTGGGTGGGGGGTAGGGGGAGGGGGGAAGTGTGTGCGGGTGTGTGTTTATTTTCCTCACTGAGTAACTGAGCGATTTTTGAAGTCCACGTTCCAAGAACTTTTCTGTGGCCACAAGTCGGTTTACAGACCTGAGAACAGTCACTGGTACTGTGGGAATCCCTTTAAATTAGTAGGAGAATCATTAAAAGATTCTTTGCTTTTTTTTCATTACCGGCCCATAATATAAAATGTCAAATAAATGCAATGAGATGCTCTGTAGACCAAAGCAAATCATCTTCTGGAATGAGAAAAAGACTTCTAAAGTCTGTGTATTTTGTTTTCCCTTGTTTTCTGCGTGGATTACAAGGTGAATTTATCAGCATTTGTTCGTAACAATTGGAGAAGAAACATTTAGGATGCCTGAGAGAACTACAAAAAATACATATTGTAGATCTGTCTTTGCACGACAGAAGATGGATCAAAATGAAAAATGAAGATTGAATAGATTATGTTTTATGGTATCTTGTAACACTTCCACCTCGCTTGGAGCAGCTTTTAAAACTAGCAACAGCCAGTAATGGCACAGCATCATTACAGTGCTAAGAACTCACTTTCTCATGCAAATTAGTAATTGAAGTTAGATACATCCACAGAACAATGGCCCTCAGCTAATCTCTGGTTAATAAAGCAAAAGGACATGACATCTTTGACAGAGTGAAGAGAATATGCTGCAGCAACTGGTCCCACAACATCTTTGAACCCCCCTTTAGCCAGCAGGCAACTGGTTAGAACAGCAAGCTGTGGAAAGAACTAGGTGCTAATGAATTCAGTGGGAAAAACACCGAGGGAAAACTCCTTAAACTGAATTCATACTCAAATGATTTCCCTTCTCCAGAGGCAGAGGAGAGGAAATCTCATTGTCCGAAGTTCAGCAAACTACTTTCCTTGTTCCTACCAAAATCTGACTAAAACGTTCAAACCCGGATACCTAAAATTAGGCTCCTAAGCCTATCTTTAGAGAATTAAGAAGTCACATTTCTGTAACCTGTCTCTCTGCATCTGCAGCCCTCCTGTGATACGTGCAGAAATTTATAGAGATAAAGGTGTTAGTAAATATTTCAGAGCCTTTCAAAAACGTAGTCAAGCAGTTTCCAATAAATTAATGCACAAAATAAAACACTGTACAAAGTTTTGAAAAATCTCTCCCTTGACACCAGAAGAAAGCCTGACAGCCACATTTCCTACCCAAGTCCCTTTTTCAACACCTAATTTTAAGCACAGTTATGCTCTGCAAGAGATAAGCATCCTGGACAGCATAGCAGTAGTTTATTTTTAGTTGTTTACATATTTCAGGTCTTCTTCTGTGGGTTGACCTGTCCAATCCTAAACTGCAAGTCTGAACACAAACTTTTATGGTGCCAGGCAGCTGGAGACCAGCATAACTCAGGATAAAGCAGCAGAACACTGCAAACTAGAGAGGGACTACAGAGGAAAAGCTGCCCCTCCCAATGACTGAACTGGCTAGTCCTGCTCCAGCAACATCTTGCTCCCATCAGAAGGGGATCCTGTGAAGTTGCTGATGCATGTTTCCTAGAAAAACTGCCAGTGGAACCCTTACCAAAGGTGACAGCTGCTTCACTGGGAAAATTTCTTTCTCCTTTCTCCACGATGCTATCAATTTACAGCCTTTCCTTCTGGAGCAGGAGCTTATTACCCCCATAAATGATAAAGCCACTAATATAAGGCTTTTAAAGGCATGAGCTTCCTCCCCTTCCTCAGGGAAGCAAAGGTCAATTAGCTGTTCTTACCAATGATGGGAAATCACCTCAGAGCACTATGACATTTATACCCAAATAGTGTTGATGAGGGCACCTAGGGTGCAGTGTGTGAGATGCTGATCTTGTGTGAATTTCTTGTGTCATGAAGGTGAATCCAGTCAAAGGTTCAGAAGACTCTGCCAGATGCCTGATGGCAGTGATGCATAGGTTTTTGCTGGCTGTCACTATTGACCTGAGTTAGCTGCTCTCTCATTCCTGCAGCATATTGCTTTAGGCAAAATCAAAGGGCCTATATAACAAAATGAAAAATCAGAAAACTCAGATGTAATAAAATAGCCTAAAAAACATCAGAATAATCAAGGCATGGGAATCTGTGGTGGTCAGAGAAAGAAAAGGGAGGGAAATGGCCATTTTTGAAGTGCTCAGCAAGTCTAAGCCAGTCACAGCAAAACCTCTCTTCTGACATGGAATAGACTGGAAAGTGAAAAACTTCTCTCAATGACTTTTGACAAAGCAAATTAGCCAGACTTATAGGTTCAATTCAGCAGCTGCTGGATTAAACTGTATTCGAGGCTGTTACATCCTGCCAATACCCACTTGGTCCCACAAAACTGCGGATATTACATACTGCTGTGTCTCTGGGATTTCCACTAACTGCTAGCAGAACTCCAAATAGCACTAACCTCACAGGCTGAAATTTCCAGAGGTGCTCTTAATTCTGCAAATGTGGAGCTAGACAGCAAATCTTTATAGCTTGGAATATACCATGGCACAAACTCTCGGTGGAGTTTTCTTCTTATTGCAAAGTTATGTTGCAATGTAGAAATGTGATTGCAAGCTTGTGTGTGGGGTCAGCAATCTTGAGAGGAACTGGCTATAAGAATAAACAGATTCCTTGCCACCTTTCTTACTTTGATCCTTGAGAAACTAAAACACTGGAGGAAAAATGCTTTTTACAATTAACCTTTTACAATTAAGCTTAAAATAACTCGTGTCTGTTTTCTGTGTTTTGTTGTAAAGGGTTGTGAGACTATGACAAAATACCCCAATCCATGGCAAAGCAAGGAAACTAGTAAGGCCCTGGTTGCTTTCTGGGGTTTTTTTTTTGTTTGGGTTGTTTTGGTTTTTTTTCTGTAAAATTATTTGCTTCCTCATCACTGGGGAGTAACCTGAGACATTCCCAACAAAATTCGCTTTAGAAGGTTCAGACCAGAATGCAGGAAGTAAAAGATTAGAAAGAAAAAAACAAAATTCCATAAACTATAAGATTGGTTTTTATTATTTTATTTGAGATGCCAATTCTCCCTCTGAAAGAAATGAGCATTCCATCAAACAACCCTTGACATCATGGAAGAAGTGAGAGGATCTGAGAGCACTCTATTCTTTTCTTTGCATGATACAGAGAATGGTTTTAGTTTTCAGCCTTGTTGAGCCTGTTAAATCTTGATCACTATTGATCTAATCCCCTCATGGGCCAATCTGTAAAGTACTCTGGCTCCTGTTGATGGAACTGATGACTGCATTTGCTTAGTCAAGGAATGGCTCTCTTTGATGTTCAGTTTGAGGCAAAGGTACTTTGTTGGCACTGGTCATTCCAACCGGAATGACTAGGGCCAGGGTTGTATTTAAGAAGTTACTCACTTGGGACCTCAGAGCAGAAGTTGGAAGAGGATAAGAAATAATTTCATGCAAGTTCTTTATTTCTAAACCACTCTCTATGCATAAAGTTGTGCAAAGATTTCTGAAAACAACCACAGAAAACAAAACTTCAGGACAGGATTTCCTGTCCTTCTGAGAATCCCTCTGTCTTTTTCACTATGAAATTCACTCCCTAACCCCCTTCCAATCAAAAGGAATGTTGTAGTTTACAGGGCCTGTGAAGATGCCTAAAAATGATAATCCCAAACTTAAAAAAGAATAGAGAATTTCTAAAAAAAATGGCGTTTGCCTCCTGTATGATTATTTGTAGCAGTTGTTCTCAATTTTTGCAGAACATTTCAGAAATATCAGATTTTTCCAATTTCAATTTAGTTTTTTAGAGAAGGGGATATACTGATACATTCGAAGCTATATCTATCTAAGATTTACGTAAAAGATATATCTATCGACTAGACTAGACTAGACTAGAATAGTTCGGTTGGAAGGGACATACAATGGTCAACTGTGGATACTCTGCTAGTGGCTGCAGTTAACAAAATTCAGCTAAATAAATACTGAGCTAAATAAATAATACTGAATTATTCAAGTCCTTATAGAAACTAAAGGCCTCTTAAATGATCCTTCTGAAAGTCAAAATTACTTTTAAAAAACTTCACAGCTTTATCTTGTACAAGAAAGGAGCCAGATGCTTTTACTTTCCAGCCAGGAAGCACAAAGAATGAATACCACACCTGGCATCATTTAGTAGTCAAAGTTACTTGCTAAGAAGAAAGCACCACATGTGCACAGTGCTTCATGTGACATAGAGGTATCTATCACAAGCGCACCTGGTGAAGAAAGACAGAGATGGACTGTGTGAGCACAGCATTCAAATGTTCTCACCAGACCAAGGATGCTTGCTACCAGTGGCATAACGAAAACAGTTTGAACACAGCCCTGCATGCCCTGAAATTGCTCACTTCTGACACAGACTACAAAGCTTAAGACACCTAAGAGCTAAAATCATCATACCATAAGCCCTTGCTCCTTGCAGCTTCCCTGATCCCACCCTTTTCATCTTCATTTTACATGCAAATGCCTGAAATAAAGTACCCAGGTACCACTGTCTTTAATACCACTCTGCTTAGCTTTTTTTCCCCTCTTTCCTGTATCATGTTGCTATTTCTGTTCATTTTCACAGAAACACTGGCTTTAAAAAAGCAAAATCTAAGAGTGATGATAAACATGGGCTGAAGATCCAACTCAATCCAGAATTACTGTACTGAAAAAAAACGTTGTGTTTTGTTATAAACACATGCCTGCCCAGCTTCTACTTTGCCTGCAGCGTGCTTTTACACTCTATACCGGAATCAAAGGTTTAATAGACTCTCTTCCTCGAGAGCCTCAAACACACTCCCAACAAGAGCCAGGGGAGTTGTACTGTTTGGTTGCAGTGCTGTCTCTCTCAGTGAAGGTCAAGGTACTGACAGGGCACCTGCAGACCTGCTCATGCATCTTGACACTCAGAAGGGCACTATCTAGAGTAACAGAGAGCTCTGTTTTACTTAAAGGTTCTCTCTACATCAACACTGCAGTGGAGGGTGTCACTTGTGAAGTACAGTGGTGTAAGCGTGAGTAGGCTTAGTTTGTCCCCAGAACTTCACAGTGTGGACCAGCATAAGAGGGAGACCTTGGGGCTGTGGGAAGAGAGAGACACTATTCCCTTTGTTGTCTTGAGGCAGGGGCACCAAACTCATCTTTGAGGCATGTGAACAGCTCATGCCATCAACATCACCAAAAATCTGTTTCAGACACATGCCTCCAGATTCAGTCAGGGTCATCTCTGCCTGTTCCCTTCATACCCTGTCATCTGCTCTTGCCTGCTGTCAAAAGAGGTTTTAAGTGACCTCTTTGTAAAGATGACTTTTTTTTGCCCCCACTTAACTTTTCTGGCCTTTGCTCATTGAAATTAAATTGGTACAAAAAGAAGAAAATTGAAGAATCCTTTCAAAACTCTCCACTAAGGAAGATTTTCCACATGCAGGAACCAAACAATCAGTTTTTCAGTGCATAAGCAGTGGAGGGTGGACACAACGAACTCTCTTCTTCCTCTTATGCACTCTGGAAGAGGGGTGTCAACAGGAGGATGTGACAGTGTACATTTTGCTTTCAGTTCCCATGGGCTCAGTTCTGAGCTCTTCACTGAGCTTTGAATCAAAAAATTCCACAAATCAAAGCTGCAGAGCTATCTGGACCATGCCAAAGCTCCAAATCTAGCAGATTCATTGAATCCTTACCAAGATTAGTCATTAGACAGTCACAAAATCCACCCAGCACAAATTGCAATTAGTACAAGCAAACAGGACCTCTTTATCATCAAGCATCTGTTTGCAGTCTATTTTAATCATGGTACATTCAAGTTTCCAAAGAATGGAAATTGAGGGCACAGTTATATGCTCTGAATTTAAGAACAGATGCAAACTGATGCCTGCTGGGCATGAACATGCCAGTAACCTTCTGTATCAGAAAGGGAAATGAAACTCAGTACAAATGGAATTAGTAAGAAGAGAAGTGAGGTACTTCTCTGCAAGCAAAACAGAAACCATTGTGCATTAATTGAAAAGAGTATAGAAAAAGTACTGGGGTTTTACTTCCTACCTTGTACCAATAGGCTTAAGACATGATAGAATCGTAGAATCACAGAAACATCAAGGTTGGAAAGGACCTTAAGAACATCAAGTCCAACCTATAGCCCTACACCAACATAACACTAAACCATCTCCTGAAGTGCCACATCCAGCCGTTTGTTAAACACGTCCAGGGACAGTGACTCCACTCCCTCACTCAGAAACCCATTCTAATGCTTCACCACCCTTTTGCTGAAGTTTTTCCTAATATCCAGTCTAAACTTCTTCTGGCACAACCCGCTCCCTGGTAAACTTCACTTCTCCGCTTACTCTTTACAAGAAGACTTTCCATAGGGTGGAAGCTGCTTCATGCTAGTGACAAGGTGACAGCATATGTGCACTCATTTTAAATTGAGTATTTGACGTTATGTAAAGTTAGTCAGGTGATGGATTTGCTGTGGTAGCTTATTCCTGTAGCCATAGCTTGGATTCTAGTCTGCCTTCTACCTCCCTTCTCGCAGAAAGTAGTGAGTCTACCCTGACAGTAAAGCCTAGACCCAATTGCACAGGCAAACCTAGCCCTGACCCTTGGAGACAGGTGAGCTTTTCTTACAGCTGAAATGTATGTAGGAATCAAATTGTCTCTGACTGCCTCAAATCCAGTCTTGATTTAAAGAACACATGCATAAGAGAAATCATATCCAGCAGGAGGTTGATCTGCTGGGTAATTATCTTTCTTATTTTTTGCAGGGGCAGGCATTGCATTTTGAAGAGACTGGTGGGAAGGTAGGAGCACTTCAGGCAGCCATGCTAAGGGAAATCTATTTGTATCCTGAGAACAGTCATCCTGGAAAAGTCCTTATTGATAAGGATTGTTTGGCAACAAGCACAAGCAACGGGAAGCCAAGTAAAATCAAACTCTTGGGAAGGCAGTCCTATCACGCATGGGATTTGAGTGTCTCCTCTGTGTTGAGGTGTTTCAGTAATGTTAATAGCAAAGTGAAGTGTCCTTGCTATTTCACAAGTATTGTGTGCAGCAGTAGAAATAATGTTCTTCTCTGGTGCTGCATTTCATAGCTAGACTATTTGTAAAAGCCTTTCGCCTCACTCAAGC
>NW_009712073.1:0-15723 GCF_000703405.1 Apaloderma vittatum
GCAAACGAACAAATCATTTCTCAAATTATGACGGCCAGCGTGCACGAAAAGTAAGAAGTCACAGAGACTGCAAAGGGCTTGACCCGGTCGAAGTGATTTGGAGAGACTAAAGGTGCTGCCTGCGCACGCCGCCTCCTCGCACCCTGCACACACCGTGCGCGAATAGCAGTAAGGAACATGGGTACGTTGTCATTGTACTCTCCATCAGAGAGAAAAAAAAAATTTAAAAAAATCTGAATTAAATCGGTAGATTTATAATGAGGTTAATAGTTCATTAGAGGTAGGTAGCCCCCACGCCCCCGAATGAGTCACATTCTGGGTGCTACCAAATGCCCTGCGACCCTCGACGGTTGTCCATCTGCGAAACACAGGCACTGCACCTGTATGGAGGCCATCCAGACATAATTCATATAAACCCGCTGTAAATTACAAAAAAGGACAAAAATATGATCTTAAAAGGCACAGTATAGAATAAAATCCCAATGTACATGATTACCATATTTATAACATTCTGCGCTTTCATATTCTAGCAGCCATTTTAAAGTTAAGATACGTCAGCATATCTGATCATGGTAGAATTTCGACTTGAACTATTTTACTATGTAACTTAAAAACCCTATAGACTACAAGAATCTGAAGACACACGAAAAAGAACAATATTCTGATTAAAAAATTGATTTAGTATGCAGTTTCTCTTTATAGTCCCTAGGTAAAAATGAAATCTCCCTAACAAACACTTAATAAAACCTGTCAATATATCTAGAAAGAAAAATGACACAAATGCATTAAGTATTAAATACCCTTGAAAAAAGTCACATATTCCATGAATTTTTGATGTACTATCTTGACATTAATGTAAAACCTTGATATTTATAATTGACAGATATTTAATAAAGTATAGAAGATGACTGCTGCATAGCATGCAAATTGCTCGGGCTGATCAAAAAAGATACAGACATATTTAAACTAAACAAACAATACATTAAATAAATAAATAAGATCTAGCTTTTATAGGTTCATGCAGCCAAGTCTCTGCAGATTAGCTTCGAAATATAACATTATCCACTACACAAACCCTAATTTCAACTTCACAAGTCTGTATGAAGCAGTTTCAGAAAGTTGGGAGGGGAAGCTTTAAATAAAAAATGGGGACATGAAAATGGGAATATATTCATTCAGATGCAGGTCCTGACATCATTCTACTGAAAGAGTCATCATAAAGAACCAATACCATCTATTTTGTTACCCTTTCTGTGAAAATATTGTCAGAGCTGGCAATCAGGGTGATGACCACTGAAAAAACAAATAGTGCCATACTGAATTTAATTTTCCTCCTGATGCTGTTATTCCTAAAAAAAAATGCTTTTCCCCCCTTCAGCGTTCCAAGCCTTCCTTGAGACATTTGGAGGATATCTCAAAATAACCAGAAATATTAAAAAGTAACAGTGATTGCTGCCAGATTGTCTGCAGCCACTGTGGAAAGAGACAGACTGTTATTCTAGTCACCTAAAACACTATCAGACTACAAGCCAGTTACTCAGTATGGCAATCAGAGAAAAAGGGAGGGGGGGTGTGTGGAAGATGAAGAAGAAAAAAAAAAAAAATATACACTTTCAGACATTTTTGTCTTTCTTGGAAGCCACAATATCCAGGGGTTCATGTCTTAAGTTTAGCATCTCATGAGAAAACACAACTCAATGCTCCAATAAGGGCTTTTCTGCTAATAAACATTCTATTTTCAGATGGTCATCACAGGATAAAGATTCTCAAGTGTTATAAACAAGATGCTAGAGGACTCCTCCACTTTTGAGAAGGTTTGCTTTTATTTGGACAGCATGAAGGCTTCAGTGTAGAAAGGGTGGTTGCCTCTCCAGCTCAGAAGCCATCATAACCTTCACTTCTGCCACCCAGCCTACAAGGGCATTAACCTCCTGTCAGAGTGGCCAGATTATTAGAGGCAGCAACCCCTTACTCCATTCAATCACAAAATGCCAAAGCTCATCTACCAGAGCCCCTAATATTGATGAGGAATTTCCCATTAAAATTGCTTGTTTACTAAGTAATGCAAAGTACAAGTCCTGTTACTGTAACATGCAATAAAATGTCTGAGTACAAGTCAGACTGCAAGTTTACATGGTGATAAATTTGTGTTCATATCTATGCTACTAAATGTCTCAGAAAGAATTGATGTATTTTGGTGTGAAGTCATATTGGCCAGTATGTTCCTTTTTATGATTAACCCTTGCATATACTCTGAGTAAGAAAAAAAGATAATTGAATCATTGGATGTGATCAAAGCTAGTAGTGGAGGTTTTTTGAGAAGACATCATTTCTCAGCTGAGATAAGGTGACAATTGGAGTAATCTACTATTCTACTGCAATGTATAAACTAAAAAAAAAAAAATAAATCCTTGTTTTGCTTGGTTTCCTGGGTTTGTAGACAAAGATGTCTAGATTTCTGTGAGGAATATTTCAAGTACTCACAAGTTGAAGGCAAAGTGGTGGGCAATCACTGCATCAATATTACTAAATCAGATTTCAATATTCTCAAAAACCTCTTGTGTACCACTGAAGTAGAGACAGCTCTAATTCTATCTCAGGAAAGCATCAGACTGAGTGTTAAGATGATACTAAGACCATCACTCCACTCCCCTTCCCAGCCCCCAAAACGCTAAGGGTGCTTGAAACAGTTAAAGCCAAAACCAGTTTAAGCTTCCACCTCGTTAACTTTCATTCCTTTGAACATAAAGCCCAAGGGTTTGTTCCTTTTGACCAAACAATTTTCCCCTCCTCTTCTTCACAGATTCTCCCCTCTTTCCAGCGTACTCATTAACATGAGGTAGATTTCGTTATGAGCCTTGCTGGGTGATACTTGATGGTTTCAGGCCAATGTGTAGGTGTACAAAAACACAAACACACACCACACACACACACTTTCAGGGCCAGAAGCAGGAAGATCTGTCAGCATTTGCTGGTTACTGTCCCTTTCCCAGCTCTGGAAATCCTTTGAAGCGGCAGCCTTGAAGAGAAACTCCTCTCTGTGGAGCTGCTGAGGCTTTAACTGCCCTAAAGCTAAGTAAAATAAAGAATTCAGAATGGAGGATCCTAGAGATCTACAGGGAAACAAGAATTCACGTTTTCCATTGGACATATGCTGCCTAACCTAACGAGGGAAAGTCAGTTCTCTGTACAGGATGGGAGATAAAGCCAAAGATTATTTTACTTTGTAATAACAGCCACAAACCTTTGCATCTATATGACTTTTCTAGTGGAAGAAAGATCATCCCACTTTGCAAAATCTAACAGAACTTAAAATTAAAAAGGTACCACAGGATTGAAACCTATTAAATCTAAATAATATTCTTGCTTATTCTTTATGTCAGCAATTTTTATTTACTTTTGGGCAATATACACAAGGAAGCACAGTTTCAGAGACTATTAGGGGATTCATGCAGCGGAAGCAGAGTGGAATGACTCCTTCTGGTGCAATGGAATTGAACTACACAGTCCTTTTTTCTGTACCTTCTACCTGCAAAAATTGCTCTTAGTTAATGAGACAGTGGTGGCATAACAGACAAACCATGACATCAGCTACTAACTCAACAGTCTGAAGGACTGACAACCCACTTCACATGCAAAGTGGATGTCACCATTTGGGTGATGGTGTACACAGAAATAATTTTCAACTGACTGCAAACGAGTACCTTGTCTGCAATCCTGTGGCATCTCCTTTACTAAGTAGAGGCAAGCCAGCGATGGACTTTCTAACATCTATTTCTTTATGGCTCCATTTACAGAATATTTCTTAACACACACAATTCTAAAATATCAGGCTTTCCCAGAAAAGGCAGCACTTATATATGAAGCTAGTGACCAAGTTTTCTGTACCTTCTGTCCTTTCACAAAATCTGAATGCAACCCCACTAAGTGCTGAAGCGATGAAGTAGGAGAACAAGTTGCCCTGAGACTGGATGTGTTTTGCAACGAGACAACTTCCTGAGTCCCTTCTGTCCCCGTTTATGAGAAGAAAGACACTTGGTCCATTATTTGCCATGGTAAATCTCGTGAAATGAGTTAAATGTCCACACTGAGCCTCACACCGGTAGGTTCAGCCTGCAGTTCCCACCTGGATGCATTCCTCTGGATGCTCTGGCAGGGTGGTTGGACTAGATGATCTCCAGAGGTCCCTTCCAAACCCAAACATTCTGTGATTCTATGATTCACACAGGTACAGTAAAACAGCTACAGGAAATAGGTTCCTTGCAAAGGTTTTTCACTGCATACCAAAACATTTAAGCTCCTCCTGAGGTATAAGGTTTACTTCGTTCATCATTGTTTAGCGTACTATATTCATGGACAAATTCATCGCATGACTCTACTACTAACTCAGTGAATCACAGGCCACAGATAAAACACTGTGATAGAGAACAGCCTAAAGTGAACTGCTTTAAAATGACAGTGACAATATTTCCTATTGACAACTACCCCACAACCAGAGTTTCCTAACAAGCATTAGCGTTATGCAGTATGGCCAACCTTTTGTTACCTGTGAATTGACTACTTGAGTTTACAGATATATCACAACAGGAGCTACTCAGGTGGAAGCCTGGATCACAATCAGCAAGCAAGGCAACGTGCTGCACAATTGACGTGGCACACGGGGCATGGGGAGTCCTGGAACCAGATGTACTGGAACTACAGTGCACACATATCCAAAACTAAAAACTTATGACTTCCTCTTCAACTTGCATTCAAACCAGAGTAAAAGAAAATAAACTTTGGTTTACTTAGCAACATATCAATCTCCTACTGTGCAGAGTATTAGCACTGAGTCTGACTGAAGAGGATAATCCACTTTGTAATTTAGTTAAATTACTAATTTTAACAAGGATAAGTCTCCTGTATAATTTTGCAGTGCTTAAAGAATACATCCTTTGAGTATTCCATTCTAAGAAACATCAGCTTGTTATCGTATTTTAAATTTATGGAACATTTGTAACTGCTGTTATATCAGGAAAAATATTAAATCTGCACAATAAGTACAAACTTTATATGAGAAAGTACACTTGTAAGTGCATGATGATCTTCTATCTGTCAAGGCACTCAGCTCCATAAAAGACTCAGACAACATCTCTGGGGATAAAGTCAACTGCCCCAGCAAGTGCAACTCAGTTAAAAAAAAATAAAAATAAAAGCAACTAACAGAAAAGCAAACAAAAAACCCCTCTCCAGTCTATCGGCCGTAAAACTAGATGCATTCTCAACCAGTAGAGTGGTTGAGTACCCCATCTTCCAAAAAAATACTTTAAAAGTCTGTAATACTAACAAGAGAACGTATTATTACTCCCAAATGCGGTTTAAACTGTGCGGGAAAAAATTTGTTTAGCAATGGCATATATGCTTTGAAGTACACCTCTGCTTCTCTAGAGGAAAGAGGGTGTTCAGGCTGGTATAACAGAATCCAAACCATTCAGAATATAAAATAAATTAAAACCTACTGATTAGGAGATCTTTAACAACAAACGCCCAAAGAAAGATAACATTTATATCCAAAATGAAAGATATGTTTTATCCTTTCTGTCCTCCAACCTGAAAATGTTTTAACTCTAAGAAATAGCAGACACCAAGCAGGACGTGCCTGTATTTCGATCTAGGCCAGCACGGTCCAACTGGCGCCCATCGCCTGAATCTGGACCACAGGATGCCTCCATATGGCCTGCCACCTTCTTCTTGGAGGAGATAGGGAACAGCTGTTTGAGGAGCAAATGCTGCCCGAATGGCCAAACACCTCCTCCTGTGTCCGGCTGGCTCAAAGCCCAGAGCTGTCGCCGTGTTCCCGTGGAAGGCAAGGAAGGAACGGGCCAAGGAGGCAGCAGACCTCCCACCCACACGAGGACTTGAGCTCTTCATTTGTCTGAGACAGACAGACGTGACCCAGCGAAGCCCGTAGCTGCTTCTGCTATGGAGAGCGGCAGCTACAGGAATGACCCGAGAAAGCCCCAGGATCTGCCACTACTGTCACTATAGCCGGGGGTGGGATATACCAGAAGTGACACAAAAATCAAGAATTTGGCGCATGTTTGCAAAGTCTAAACCGCCGTACGGTAGATACACTAAGTGGTACAGTATGAGCATACAGGCAGTCTTCAGTTTGCTGCCAGCAAAACAGATTAATACAATATTTTGGCCTTCACAGAGAGGAAAAACACAGAAAGGCATAAATATATTCTGTTATTAACTGCCTATTGATTTATTATTGATCAAGCAGAACAACTCAGGCGTTGAAATTCAGACAAAGCAAATTAAATAGCAACACTTTTACAGTTGTAACTGCCCACTCAATGGAATTTTAAATCTCTCCTTAAGGTGACGTGTAGTAGGCAAGTAAACAAAAGGGAGAGATTTTACCATGTTTACAACTGTGCCATCTTTTTTCTACCCAGTTTTTACAGTGTCACTGACATAACTTCTGAAAAAATCTATTTAATTGGCATGCCAATGAGTATAAATCAAGTAGAGGGAAAACTGAGAACCCCAAGGACCTATCTGGTACACGATCAAAACTGTGTTCTGCTTCCCGATACATTTGCTTTTAACTACATATTGGTTGAACTCGTTAGAAGTATTAACATATTCTTTATTATATCAACTTAAAAATAATAAACAGCTTCCAAACATTTGAATACTTCAGTGTTTTAAAAGGCAGTATACTTGTCTGCATTCAACTCAAACATCATTTAGCACATAAAAGTTAAATGGTGGTATCTTAAAGCCAAATACAGAGAGATACCAGACGTTCCACTTCACACTGACCTGGAAAATCATATGCTTATTGGAATAGGATAGATTAGAGAAACTACAGAAGAATAACATTAAGAGTAGCATAAGTCATATTGAAAGTATCATCACAACTACAAAAATTGGTGTCAAAATTAAGCTAAATGTGAAATCTCACCTAATATACCAATATTGAAGAGTCAAATGTGGTATCAGATTTTAAAGATGCTATAATATTGAGATCTAGAACTTAATGTGTTAAAACGTCGTAACTAAAATGATATTCCAGTGCCCAACAGCTAATAACCAGATTTTAGAATTTCATTCACGCTAAATCAATTAGTCAAATTTTGTATGAATAATAAATCAAATTTATTATCTGATCAAAAGGGATTACAGCCTCCAGGAAATTAAGTTCTCTGTCCAACAGTGCACAAAAACAGATCAAACCATCTTTGGAAAGATTACTGGAAGAATTGTAGCTACAATAGGACTGCAGTAACCCTTTGACAAGCACTTTCCAGATATCAATACACACTAGTCAGAAAACTGTTTCTCGGTGTTCCTGTGGAACACTGGATGTAAACCAGACTACAGACACTATTTAAAAGTATTAATTAGTTCTACCAAACAGATTCTATTAACAACAACAACAAAAGAAGGTGTGATTCATCAGGCAGCTTCTGCCTTCTCAAGGAACAGTAGCTTGACAGAAGGCAAGGAAATAATTTGAAAGTACTTGCTTATTAACCTAGCAAAGAAACATAAAACTAAGTCAAAGAAAATTAAATCTACTTGCTAAAACGTTACCTAAAAAGGTGACTTTGCTTTGTCTGTTCTGTTTAAGTCTAAAATCCTCACCCATCTCTTGTAGTGGGGACACCAGCACCGGACACAGTTCCCTGGGGGTAGCCTCAGCACTGCTGAGCTGAGGGGAAGGATCGCCTCCCTCGACCTGCTGCCAACACTTCTCCCAATGAAGCTCAGGATGGTACCAGCCCCTTTTGCTGCAGGGCACATCAACAGCTCATGTTCAGCTTGGCCCTCAACGTATTCATGCGATTATTCTACCCTAGGTACAGGACTTCACACTTCTTGTTCAACTGTCAGTCTATTTCTCCAGCCTGTGAAATGCCCACGGAATAGCAGCTTCCCAGGGATCAAAGTGAATATGGCAGGCTTGTATTTCCCTGGGTCCTCCTCCTTCCTGAGGACAGGAATGGCATTTGATTTCCTCCAGTGCTCTCTCAATCACGATGCTAGCTCAAAGACCACAGAGAGTCATAGAATCATAGGATACTTTGGGTTGTAAGTGACCTTCAAAAGTCATCTAGTGCAACCTCCTTGCAATAAGCAGGGACAACTTCAACTAGATCAGGTTGCTCAGAGCCCCATCCAGCCTGACCCTGAATGTTTCCATGGATGGAGCACCTACTACCTCCTTGGACAACCTATTTCAGTGTTTAACCACTCTCATAATAAAAATTTTCTTCTGGCTTAAATGTTCCCCCTTTCAGTTCAAAACCATTACCCCTTGCCCTCTCACAAGTCCTGCTAAAATCAACATAGAATCATAGAATGGCCTGGGCTGGAAGGGACCTTAGAGATCATTTTAATCCAGCCTCCCTGCCACCAGGGACGCCACCTCTTGACTAGATCAGGCAACACATGGGGACCGAACCCGTGACCTTAGGTGTTGTTAGCGCTATGCTCAACTGACTGAGCTAACCAGCCCCCTAAAACGTTTGCCCCCATCTTTCTTATGAGCTCCCTTTAAGTATTGAAAAGCCACGATAAGGTCTCCCTAGCGCCTTCTCCAGGCTGAACAACCCCAGCACTCTGCCTTTCCTCAAAGGGGAGGTGTTCCACCCCTCTAATCATGTTTGTGGCCCTCTTCTGGACCCACTCCAACAGGTCCATGTCTTTCCTGTGTTGGGAGCTCCAGAGCTGGACACAGTATTCCAGGTGGGGGTCTCACCAGAGCAGAGTAGAAATGCAGAATCACCTCCCTCAACCTGCTGGCCATTCTACTTTTGATGTAGCCCCAGGATCCCGTTTCATTTCTGGGCTTCAAGCACACGTTTCCAGCTCACATCTGGCTTTTTCATCTACCCCCAAGTCCTTCCCTGCAGGGCTGCTCTCAATCCCTTCATCCCCCAGCCTCGATTGATATGGGGAGTTGCTCCAACCCAGAAGCAGGACCTTGCACTTGGCCTTGTCGAATCTCATGAGTTCAGGCACTTTGACCTTCTCAAGGGCACTCCTCACCTTGATGTCTTGTTTTGATTGAAAAACTTACCCTGTACTAGACTACAGACAGGCATGCAGATGCAACTTGAAGTCAAACACATGACAACTACATATTCTTTTAAAAACAGTTCAAACTTGGCTGTATTTTCTTTAGGAATATAATCTCACTGTGAACGTCTGTAAACTATATGGCTCCCTCTTGTGCCTATTATACCACATTTCAGCATGCAAAAAAAAAGTAATTTAACATTAAGCCATAAATATGTGGGCTCTGTTCACCCTTCAGCATGCAATTCCCATAAATGTTAATGGAAGTCACACACATACCTTCCAGCGGAAGGGAAAACTCTACAGTTTACAAATCCTCCCTTTAGAACAAACTACAAAACCATCTTGCAAATGTCAAATCTGCTGTGATAAAAGCACTCTTTTTTTTTTTTTTGCTGTATTTTGATAGCAATGCAGAGGCCAAATACACCTTTAAAGTACATCTGTAAGAACTTCTAACTATTTTTTAGTTATCAAATTACATATGTTTAGAAAGGTGTCAGTGTGGTTTATAGAGCCTGGCTAACATGCCCAAGGGTTTATTTTTGTCTATTCAACATCCCACCTGTTTCTGCTTATCAAACCAGACTACAGTTTAGCTTGCAACAGCTGTGAAATGCATAAATCTGCCCATTCTTCATGTGTATCCAGACTAAGCACTTAGAAAAAGAACTGCATCATTCTGAGAAAGCCACCCTTATGGAGAAGCTAGGGAAATAAAACAGACCAGCACTTGTCAAACAATGTTTAACGCTGCACACCGATCAGAAGCCAAATTATTTTAGTAACAGTCTAGCAGTCCTATTTAGAAAGAAAATGAAGCTTTTGAAGAAATGATTTGTTAACCCTTTTATTCCTCTAGACATTAGAAATATTTTGCAGACAAGAATGCTGCAAAAGAATTAAAATATTTTGCCTGCACAAAATACTCCCTTTTTCACTGTCTGCAAACACCAGCAAAACATCTTTTATTTCAGGATGCTACTGGCTTTATTTTCTGCAGTAGAATAGCTATCAAGAAAGTAAACATAAGATTTTTGTATTACAGAAAGTGTATTTGTAAATTTTTTAAAAATAAACCTGAAGCAGTATCAAAATCATGGGCACACAGGGGGCAGCTTTCATTAAAACACTTATGCTAAAGCTGTAGTGCTGCATGAAATGATGGTGTACAAAAATCTAACATTCACGTCCATGAAGCTTGCAGAGTACACTGCTTTTAACAGAAAAGTGATTTTTTTTTTGTTTTCATTTATATGATGAATTTTTCTCCCCATCTCTTCTTCTCTTCTTTTCCATATGCTCATGAGTTACCCTTGGCACTAGTATTTTGTGGGTCAACTCTGTTCATGAAATGATTAGACTGCATGCAAGATTATATTAAAATTCATTTTAGCTTTCCTGAATGATGAAAGATGGTACTTTGTTTTAGGTAAGAAAGAGGTGGTTTTGGGTTTTTTTGGTGAACGTTTTTCTCCACTATTTCATAAATTACAAGCTCTTATTTTTGAGACCAGAAATAAATGAAAATTTTTTAAAACTTTGCCATGAGTTTTCATCAATTCAATAATAAGTGTCTAATACATTCACTTAGCGCTCCTGGAGCCAGGTGAAATTAAGTATCTTCCTAACGTGACACAGAACACTTGCAAAGAAACATTCAGTTGAAACCGCAGTTACCTTGCAGTGCTGAAGCACGGCACCAAACAACCAGAATACACCTAAAAATATACCTCATTTATTACTGCTCATTCTTCAAAGAACAAGTAAATGAAGCAAATTATTCCTACCTGATCTACCTTCATGCTCACATTCAATACGAAACAACAGCTACAATATACAAGAATGTAAAACAAGCAATAAAAGCATGTCAGAAGAATTTAAAAAAACCAAAACCAAACAAAAAATCTGGTCTAGATTTCTGACCAAAAGTTACCAGAACCTGCATTTTAACAGTTCAGACAAAAGAAAACAGTACAGCACTAAATACTTTCTTGGATATACTAATATAAAGCTCAAAAAGAAGTTAGAGATTTAATCAAGCAGTGTTTCCACACAGTTTTCCCATTACTGCAGATCAAACCAAACTGAATCAGTCTCAACAATATCAACCTGAGAAGTCTTTCTCTATGAGCTGCCATATCAGCTTCCACAGAATTGCATATGTAAAATAGAAAATATAACAGTTCAGAGTACTGGAGGCTTGTTACTATGTATAGCAAATAACTATCACTGGGGTTCTTGAGTCTGCCCGTAAAGTCATCTCATATACATTATTTTATTTCCTCAAACTGTAGCTTTTCTTACTCTTGACAGTCAACAGCATGGACTTTGATGCAGAATATAAATTATTTTTAGTGAGACATTATTCTGACCACATTAGCTTATATGCTGTAGAAATGATCTTTGATTAGCTTTAAGAGACAATAAGAGAAACAGCATGTTTTTTCCTTCCTTAAGCAGATTATGTGTCACATGAAACTTTAATGAAAGAAAATGTTTTGTCAAACATTTAACCTGCTTTTCACATAACAGATCTCATCCTTCAACTGATGTTACACCACTGCATTTTTTATACATTCTTCAGTTATGCTTGCATCACTTTGATATCAGTCAGTATACATGTACTCATCAATCACTGAGGAGCAGTTCTAAAATGCTGGACACGTGGTAACCAAAATCCTGGGTTTCAGTCCAGACTCCACTCCTCTATAAAACTGTAGGCTTTTCTTGTTGTTTTTTTTTTTTTTTTAAATTAATGTTGTGACCACATAACCTCTCACACAATACTACTAGTGCAGGATTAGTCAATGAAAATGATAGAACTAGTCATAGCAATAGTTTAGCTATTATCCAATTAAGTACTGCAAAAGCATGAACGGCAATTGGAAGAATCACATGGTGTTACACAATATTCTCCTAATACCTCTTTAAAAACAGTAGAACTATTTAGGGGTAAAAAGATATTCTAAAGAAATAAAATTTAGGAGTTCTGTTTGCTCAGCCAGTGTACTTTAAGAAGCAAAATGAAAACCTGGAAGGTCAAGTGTGGACTGGCAGCCCAGAATAGCTAAAGTACTGTTTTCTGAAATGTGACACCTAGAAGGAAGAATTTTGTTCCTTTCTGATATTAAAGCCATTGTTCCCATCATACTTCTTGCCTCAAGATGAAGAGCATCTTACTTGGTTTTCACCCATTATTTTCAATTACTTTGGTTTTCAGAATGTTATCCCTCCACTCCTTCTAACTCAGTAAATTGACATTGTGTTTGTAACATCGGAAGTTCTTCAAACACCAAACAGCTATGCAAAATAATTTAACTTTTGTTGGCTCAAAAGAGTTAAAACACTTTGGAACTCTAAAAACTGTAAAGTAGAACAGAATTGCTTTATGTCTTCTGACCTCTTCTTGGCCAGAAGAATTGTCTCTAGATCACACAATTGTGGAAATTCAGCACATAGTCATATGGTTTTCTATACAGATTGTTCATTGTTTGGACATTGAGCACTACCTTGACAACAACATATCACCATTCACTTACAACATCAATTATGTCTAGACATCAGTAACAGTTCTATCTTAGAAACTCAATTTAAATCATTACTTCAGAACATGATGGGAAGTTCACCCATCTCAAGCCTCCCCATACAAAAACTGTTACCAGATGGCTTTATCATTGTATTTGAAAGCAATCAAAATAATTATGTTAGAATAGAAAACAACAGTTAATCCATGGTCTCTGGAAATAAAACATATGCAATGGCTTCACTCTGTCAATTAACAATTATAATTTTATTTTTTTTACTGAAAGCTATACATTTTTCAAAGAGTCAGAGGAATAATTGTAGATCTCTGCAGGTCACATAGTCCAACGTCCCACAGGCAAACTTCTGGAGTCTGGCTACCACTAGTAAGTCAAAAGCAATAACCGGATCATCCTTTATCTCCTTTCCCCCAAAATAAACAAATCCAGGTACCTCGGTCTCTCCTTGTATGGATAAAGAGCTGAAGCAAATGACATCTTAATGGCCCTCCTCTGATCTCTTTCCAGTTTGTCAACATATCTCCTATACTGCTGGGCCCAAACTGTGCAGTATTCCAGATGAAGTCTCATGCAATGCCAAACAAAGGTCAGTGATCACTCCTCTCAACCAACTAAATACATTCTTATATATTCAGAAGAGAAATTTTAACAGCAGTTCAGAAAACAGCAGGAAATTGCTTTAATGATTCAAACCTTTAAAAGCAATACATATGCTCTGTTATTTAACATCACTGTTTTCACATCTCCCTCAATAATCATTATAAGAACAAGATAATAAGATATGTAAGACGCTTACCTGAATAACTTTGTAGAAATAGGCATACTGTCGAGCTGTATTTTTATATTGGCTAAAAACATCATGTATGGCCTGAGTTGATTGAAGATACTGCACTTCATCTTCCTCAAAATAGAGGGGAGTGTCATATTCACTGGGGAGCGTCTGGATGTAGGGCAGCCAGAAAGAGTTGGGATTGGCTCGCTCACAAAGGAGATGGAATGCCAATGTTATATTGCCCATGGCTTGAAGAATTCGATCTTGAGAATACAGAGATCCTGAATTCACCCAGAAAGATGAAGCATTAAATTAATTGTCCACAGAAAACATCATACTAGATTTAATTTAAGTGAATAGGATGAGACAACATGTAAGAATTTTCAACAATAAAAAAAAGTTTTCAGGTTTCTAAAATACTTAAATATTTAGCTGCCCACATTATATTACACTGTAAGTTATTTGACACAGCAGATGCCTCATGTACAATTACATGACAGAAGACATGAAACTAGAACAGTAATCTCAGTACCTTGGAACATTTTTATCTCCAAGTGTTACAAAAGCTACACGATATGTGTTCAAAATAACACACCCATGTCTGGAAGATATCTAGTGCACTCAGCCAGAAACAAAGAGGAAAGCTAAATTCTTTCCACTGACACTCCAAGCTTCAAGGTATTCCAAACCTGATGGCTGGCATGACAAGTCCTATAATAAAGGAGATCAGCTAAAAAAAGAAAGTCTCTTACTGAATGGATCCCATGCATATCAACTTCTTGCTTAAATACTTCCTTAAGCGCTTACCTAATACTGAATTTTTAGCTGACTCAACTGTCATCAACAGTTTTCTCGGAACCCACAGAAACAACTCTTCAGCCTACAGAAAGGAAAAAATGCACAGAGGATCAGTTAACATTTATATGATATGCCAAGTGTCTCAAACATACACCGCCTTTAAATTACAGGGTTTTTTTAAAAAATAAAAATTATTCTGAATCAAAATTCTTTCTTCTCTTCCACTGCAAATTAAACAAACATGCTATGTTTCATATTGTAGTAACGAAATGCTTCAATCCGCATTACACAAAGCTTAAAACAAAGACACTTGGATTACAAAATAAAGTGTTTCAGTTTGGAACTGCTAACACGTAGATTGCCCACGCAACCTCAAAGATACCAGACACATTATATTGTTATTATGATCAAATATTTTCTCATAGTAGAGGTTTTTTCACACTGCCCATTCTTATTTTAAAAGAACTGTTCAGGATTTTTATCAACCAGTAGCGCTAGTCTCATTAGCTATGTGCTACTAATAAGCCCTAAAATTAACATAATATGCTCGTTTTCTAATATTCTTTCTACAACAGTTGACTATTCTTCAAGGCTGTTTCCCATCTGTAAAATGTAAATGGAAAGAAGTAATCTAAAGTGCTTTATCTTTTAACAGTTAGCTAACTGTATGTGTCTGTGTTCCTTACCTAAGGATTAAAAGACATTTTTTACCATTATCAGGTAATTGTTTTTTTTTTCATTTTCACTGGAAAATAAGTATTTCCCTCTTTCTGAGGGGAAAAAAAGATCAGTGCTTTAAAAGCTAGGACATAAAAGAAGAGAGGGGTACATCAATGTGGTAGAGTACTCCATTGATGAAGTAAACAGTATAGGCAACACAGGAAAAAAAGTTTACACTATTGATTTAGAAATTCACAATATATCAAAAATAACACTAAATTTTATCGATAATTTTATTTCTCAAGTATGCCAAGTTGAAAGCATTTCACAACAGCAGTTTCATAAGCAGTCAAACTAGTAAGGGAAGGTGGTGAGTGTTTTTCAGAGCTCTGCAGCTACATTCCAAACACTATTTTCTAATCAAATTTTCACATGCTCACCTTTATCTCTCTTGTTGCTTTCAAACCAAACCCCTCCTCTTCAAAGTTAGCTATTTCAAAACCCTCTGTGGATGCTCCATTTTCAGTTGCCCACTTTATCAATTCAGGGAAATAGTCATCTCTTTTTCCATCAAAGACAACAGACAAACCTATACACACAATTAATTAAAACACAAATGCAGAAATAAGAGGACCTAGAAAGATAAAGAAGTTCAATATAAAAGCACAGGCAAAAAGCTGTTATCCCACACTAGTTCTACTTTGAAGTAGTTGAGTCAGAACTGATCTTTGTTAAGTGTTACTCAATAGTACACAAATGTCATATCCAATTTTCATTAACTTAAATATTCTGCCAAACTGGCTCACCAGTCATCTTAAAAATACAGCCACCTAAATCGAGCTGTGATGAAATATGGAACTCCCCTCCTCTTTC
>NW_009712073.1:15754-23559 GCF_000703405.1 Apaloderma vittatum
GAGCAAAAATATATCCCAACTTAACACTGATGATAAATGCAATCACCACAACACGTCAATATAGGCTCAATGAGAAACTGGAGAGACAAGTTGCAGTTTCATTAATTCAGCACTGGAAATGATAAGCAGCTCTCAAGCCCCTTCTCTCACATACAAGGCAGTTAGATTCCCCTGTAGCATACGGATTTACTAAAAAAAACCCAAAAAACAACAAGGACTGATCATCCTCCTGACATCACAGAGCTCGTCCAAATTTTTACACTTTGCTTCTCCAGTAGGAACGTAGTGCTCCAGTAAAATTACAAGCCCCACTGATTTCCTCAGCTTCCTCCTTTACCATCATCTGATTTGACCACACGCATTATAGTTCCTGCCTACACTCAGCCCACTCCTTTTGAATCCCTTTGCCTCTGCGTTCTCTTCAACCCAAGCGTCAGATCATGTCAAAAGAGTCCAAAAGCCCTTAAAATGCTCAAGCCATTTTACGAGTGAGACCATGTCACCAGAAAATTCCTTACATCTAAAAATATTTTGGTTAAACCCAGGTGATAAATACGTCTTCAGAATAAAAAGATTTTAGGAAAGTAGCATTAGTGAGTTTGAAATATTCCCTCTCACTCCAAATCAGGCATTTCAGGCCTCAGAACTAATCAAATGTACAGTTAACAGAAGTGCAGGTATCATCTAAAGCTACAGTCTTTGATGACACAGTATGAAAACTCAGTATTGATAAAATATTTATGAATGCAATGAGAATGTGGTGTGCAGTGTTTCGTGGGTTGTTTCTTTCTGCATTTTTTAAAAAAGCTGGCATCTCTCTCTTATTTTATACTCTCTTCAGTATGCTACTTTCTGTGCAATATATTCAGAGATAAGGCCTCACAAATCTAGTCAGACTATTTGCATGGCTTCTACAGAACTTGATAGGTGTTTATACTGTCCAGGACTCTGCACTTTTGATTTCTAACACTGACCACTGCATAAAGCTACCGGAACTTTTTAACATCCAATTTGCATTTGGAATCAATCTGTAAGCATCGCTCAAATTCTACCTCTGCTCCTCATATATGATGGGGTCCAGTACTTTCCACATTTTTCCAAAATAAAAACCAGCTCCTTTAAATTACAAGCACTACCATGGAACAATTTATTTCTATACTGAACAAAATACAGTTATACTGATGAAAATCTATATGAAAAAGTAACTTTATTTAAAATTTTACTAATCAGTTAAAAAGGGAAAAATTTTCAAAAATAAACTCAGTTTTCAGATTAGCATTTTCTACAATCAAGATCATTTTAGTTCACATTCTCCAACTCAGTGTTCTAGCCAAGCACAAAGCATGACACTTTAGGCAGTACATATTCATTTGTACATCTCACAGTTCCCAACAGCAATTTATACTTCCTTTGCTAATTGTTTAAAGCCTTTATTAATATAGAAAACTGTGTAGTATAAATTACTACCTTCCATTAAAAAGTAGTTTTGAAAGACACCATACTATTCATACTCACTACATATGCAAAAATGTGACATTACAAGCCATTTGTATGTCAGCAGTGCTGTGGTTAGTAGGTTTTGCATCTTGCCAGGAAAAAAGCATGTCTAATTAACCTAACGCTGTCATACTAAATGTGCCCCAGCAGCCATTTCCCCCATGAATGTTTCAATCCTTCCGGTGCAGAAGACAGAGTGAACAGCCCAACCGCAACACTACCTCTGTTCCTGTTAACCTGAATTATGTTTTACCACAACACATGGATTATATCATAAAAACCAGGACACGTACCAGGTGTTTACAGAGGTCACAGGACAGCAAACCAATGCATCAAGTTCACCTCTACAAAGCTACCCGATAGAGTCACTCGAACACTATCACTTACTCTTCCATATGCCCTCTGCCAATAACTGATGTTCAGAGGTTTAAAAGTCCTTTCATGAAGTAAAATTCTTATGAAGTAGTCAAAACTATTGAAAACAGGTGTGAAAAGGATTTTTCAAGCCTCTAACACAGTCTTCTGCTTTTTCAAGCAAGTACATGAGCCAATCAAACTCCACTTAAACGCAGTCTGGCTTTTTATTGCCATCATAGAATCATAGAATGGCCTGGGCTGGAAGGGACCTTAGAGATCATTTTAATCCAGCCTCCCTGCCGCCAGGGATGCCACCTCTTGACTAGATCAGGCAACACAAGGGGACTGAGCGGGAATCGAACCCACGATGTTAGTGTTGTTAGCGCCACGCTCACCTGACTGAGCTAACCGGCTCCCTAATCATCGTGTAAAGATCAAAGAAGAAAGAATAATTTCAGGATTTTTTCAGGTATGTCTAGGCCAAATCTCTATATTCCAATGTTAAAGTTATTTCTCTGACATTAAAATACAACAGTCCTAAAAGAAGTTTATTTTACTAAATTATACAAAAAGCATTTTTTACAGCATAACTCCAAATAAAATCAAAACTAATATGAAAATAAAGCATCAACAACAGTGAGTTGTTGCAGAACATACTGAAAGAAAACTATACTAATTTGAAAAAAAGCATACGTTAAACCTAGGAAAATTGGCAGTAAAACTCTATATTAACTGTGGTATCATAAGCATTTCTTTAATTATATGCTTGATTTTTAGCATATAGATCTATTAGTTGATGTTATTTATCTTGTGCTTTTATATATTTTTGTCTTAATTTAATGACATGGTGTTGAATTGCTGAAACTGTTTCCATGCTCAGTAAAATGTGCAGATTAAAATAAAAGTTACAAAATTAGATATTTTCAGATTTACAGAAGCAGAGGCGAATCAAAAAGATCTATTATTCTCAAAGGATTTTTACTTCTAGTCCTTGAGACTGTGATGACAATCTCAAGCTCTTTTTCCAACTTATCATACAGAATTATCACAGCATTATTTGTCTGTGATATTAACTCAGAATTATAATTATTAAAATGGTTAATGCCAGCAGTTATGCCCACCAGAACATTTCAGAAACACCTGCAAATATAAAAAGCAACTGCATGTCAGAGAATCAAGATTTTTGACCAAAAATAACAGGATAGTATAATATTTGTACAATAACAAGAACAATAAAGAAATTCCTTTTAGCTGTCAACAGACAATTCTACAGACAAATCAATACTCTGAGCCATCCTTATCTTACGGTCTTTTGAATTTACCTTTTTGCTTTTTGCGAATTTTCTCAACAAGTGAACGAATCTGTACATACTCTTCCCATTCCTTACCAGGGCCAGGGGTAGGACTGCTGCATTCTGGAAATTAAAAAGCCAAATGAAAATGTTTTGGTTTCTTTTTTTTTTTTAAATAATAAAGTATATTTATACTTTTTAACATCAGAGAAAAGGTCATGGTTTAACAGTAACTTTAACTGAACCTTCGTACTACTTGTCCTTCAAACATGTTTACATGGTAAACACTGTAATCTGTATTGTTATAAACATCCCATTTCTTCTGAATTTTTTACAGTATAACTTAACTCAAGTTATTTTATTTTTCATATTCTTTCAGATACAAGGAATATCAAATGTTTAAAAAGCCAGGAAGAAGAGGTAAACAACCAGACCATTAAGTAGATAGTCTCTGAGATAAGATCAAGATTAAAGAAAAAAAGGCCGTTTTCAATAATCCAGGCAAAGCATTTGTTTTACGTTAGCCTGCTTGCCGTCATTCTTGCTGTAATGAAAGCAGATGATAATAGCACAGAGCTTACCTTAAGTAATTGAGAAATTTGCTGTCATGTACATTTGACCTGCCTAGTCAATAGTGTTTTCAGGGATGCGTGTGTACTGGAAGGACAAGTAAAGGAACACTCCGCCAAGCTTCGGCTCTAGATTACATCCACAGTGTCTCTGACAATATTCTAAATGCCAGCGTGTGGATTTCTTGATCTAAGCCACATAAATCCAAGTGGACAGCTGAAGATTACTTTGCTCTACTGATTTGAGAAATCTTTGTGTTGAATAAAATATGGAAGCTTGACAAAAAGAACAGCTGATACTTGTCTTTGCTTAGAAAATTACATCTATGTTTTATTTTTGGTAGCAAAGCAGAGGCCAATTGTAGCATAAGCATCAAACTACTCTGCCAACTCCTTGTCTCCTCTTCGCGAGCAACGCTAAAGAAAAAATACATTTTTTTCTAAGGCAACACTTAGATGTGTCCAGGACATGAAAATTTACACTTGGGTTTCAAGAAATGTAGCTCAGCACAGTTACTAATGACAGCAGCAAGAGTGAACAGTATTTTAGCATTATCATAGGAAGTTATGCTCTGCTTTTCATATTTACTAGAAATAACAAATGAGTTCAAAGGTCCTCAACCAGTGCAACAATCTCTGGTTTATACACAAGAACAAGCACTACAAAAAAGTTTCCAAACAACAAATCCAACCCCATTTTTATTCGGCAGACAAAAGTATCAGTGCAGTTGAACTCAGATCTATTGCTGCTTTCTGCAGTGAATTTCTCTACTCTCATATTAGTCCAAAGTACTAATCACATGCTAGCTTGAGGTTTACAAGAAACATTTCTGACAAAGCTGCAATGTCACATTACCTGGAGCAGACCAGTATTTATGCTCGGGTTGAGACGTAAAGCCAAAAGCTGCCAAAAATATGGTACATCCAATACAAACACATAAATAAGCAAATAATGGCATATACTAACAGAGAGATATACTCCAAGATACATACTATACTCTCTTAAGCAAGCCGAAATAGCAAGCTTGGCCACTTACAGGTAATGAATAGAACTCACTGGCTTAAATAAGAGAACAAGAATATATTTTTGAGTGATCTCCCCATCATCCCTTTTCCCAGAGATGTATAAAACAAACTTACTTTGCAATAACTCACTAATTAGATTCAACATTTCCTTTGGAGATACTGTCGCTGTGGCTCCTGTACCTGACTTCTGAGTTTTTACTCGGCTCTTCTTCCCCATCTTCCAACTAAAATAGATTAAGAATCAAATCGTCAGAAATTACTAAGAAATAACATACAATAATGATGAATTAAAAAGATAATCTCCTATTAGTCACTTAAAAAAAAAAAAGAAAAAAAAGAGTTGTTTCTGGCACCTATATACATGCAAGTACTATTTACATGGCCTGGATGCAAGGCAACCATACAGTGCAACCTGAAGCAATATTTCATTTAGTTGCACATTAATTACCTCAGGGTAATCAGAAATTATATACAGAAAAAAATAATCATTCCGATTACTTGCAAATTCATTAGTTGTGAACAAAAATTACGTTCCAAAGTATCCAATGCTGTACAAAATCAGGTTATTTTGTCTCATCAGTTGAACTGTGGACATCAGCTGAATTTATGACTGCACTGAAGTAGTAATTTGAAATGAAGAGAAAACAAAGTATACCATTTCAAAATAAAATCAAAATATCATACGTTTATCTTTGCAGCAGCTTCTTGGGGTTTTAACAACTAGTTAAGGAAGACATCTTCAGTTACCACAAGAAACAGAACATCATTCTAGGCTGGCTTTCCAATATTCCAAGTCCCTTAGTTCTCATGGAGGACTTAAGTCACACAACATCCGCTGGAAGAGCAGCATAGCAGCGTGTGAAATAGGCAACTTCTCGCATGCGCTGAGAGCAAGCAGCAACTGAATCTAGAGTCGAAATTGAATATGGATGTGAAAGTCAAGAAGAAATTCTTCTATAGGTATATCATCAGCAAAAGGCAGACTGGGGAAAGTGTAACTCAGCTAAAAAATACAGAAGTAACCTAGCGATGAAAGGTACAAAAGAAGTTGATGTACCCATCACCTTGGTCATGGTCTTTACCAACAAGATGTGCTATCGGGCTTCCCAGGTTTCTGCATCTAATAGCAAAGCTTGAGGGAAGGGAGGATCAAGTTAAGAACTATTTAGGTAAGATGGATCTACATAAGTACCTAGGACAAGATGCGAAACAATCAAGCTACTGAGAAAGCTGATGTCACTGGAAGGCTGCTATCACCTTTGAAAAGTCACGGTGATTGCCTATGACACGAAACAAGTAGCTTATAAAGAAACCAACCCATGGTCTGTCTCACCTCACTTGCTGTACAAAATGCAGAGCAAGTCCTAAAGAGAAGCTATTTGAGCAACCTGGTCTAGTGGGAGGTGTCCCCGCCCATGGCAGAGGGGTTCCAACTAGATAATCTTTAAGGGCCCTTCCAACTCAAACCACTCTGAGGTTCTATGATTCTATTTGCAGGCACGATGGACATGGATGTTGACTGGGATCACAGAGAGATTCTGAACCAATCTGACTGCCTTCTGAAGAAATAAGTAGTTCTGTGGACCGTGGAGAATTAGTGGTTGCCAGTTGCTTTGACTTAAGCTAGGCTTTTAACATAGTCTTCCACAGCATCCTGGTTGTCAAACTGAGGAGACACAGTCAAGGTGGACAAAACAGCTCCCTGAGCCATGAGGTTCAAGAAGAGTTGTGGTCTAACTGCCAGCTGGTTCAAAGCAGTATTCCTCAACGGTCAGTACTGGTCAACAACTTCATCAAATTTGGATGCTAGAACAGAAAGCATTCTCAGCAAGTTTACAAATAATATAAAATGGGGAAAGCAGTCAATGTGGAGAGTAGGGCTACCATTGAGAGGGCCCTCAACAAACTGAAGGAAGCTAAATAAAGGCAAATATAAATTGTCCTGCATTTAGCAAGGAAAAAAACTATACAATGTTACAGTTGCAGACTGCACAAACAGCAGCTCTGCAGAAAAGGACTGGGGAGACTCCAGCAAACACCAAGTTGAACGTAGGCCAGCAGCATAACCTTAAGCAATGAAAACTAACCGCAGTTTCAGCTGCATAAACAAAAGCATAAATAGTAGGTCAAGGGAAGTATTTATTCCCTTCTACTTGCACTGAGGAGGTCACATTTAGAGTACTGAACAGTTTTGAACCATGCAGCACAGGAGGTACGGGCAAACTGGAGCACATCCAGAGAAAGGCCATTAAAATAGTGAAAGGGCTGACATACGAGATGAAAGACCTAAGGGAGTTGGAGTCCAGACAAGGAGCCCACTACTGCCTTCACCTCTGTAACAAGGAGTTACACAAAGGGCAGAAGCAGATTAATCTCAGGAAAGCACAGCAAAAGGTCAGCAGGCAATAGTTGTATGATGCTGCAAAGGAAATTCCAAATAGGCAAAGAAACTCCTCATCACAAAGATGCCTGAGCACTGAAACAGGATGAAGATGTAACAGCATCTCCAAGCAACCTTGGAGAATTAAAAAAAAAAGAAGACTCAGCAAGGCCCTAAGCAACCTGATTTAATTTTGAAGTTAACGCAGAAAACAGCCTCTCGATCTCCCGAAGCTCCTTCCCATCTACATTGTTCTATGATTCTACATGTTACTACGACTGACATTTTCACCTCTATATGGACAGCCCAGGTAGTCGATTCAGTACATAATATTTTCCTGTACAGTACAGAAGATTCTGTGGCCAGTTACTTTGCAGAGAGAGAGGAGTCAGACACATATCTTTGGCCATCTGAAACATTTCAACTACCTGTGTCATCAAGATCACCTCAGTCACAGCAGCTTTATCACACACTGCAAAGTAAAATTTGTAAAAATGCTAAAAATCACTGTACAGAAGTAGCACTCTCTCTTTATAAATGGATCCTTTTATCCTTAGTCAGTCCAGCTAGCTTACCCAAAATGTAATCTTTCCTCCCATACTCTTATCAAAAATGTTTTTTTCTTTGGCAGCTGATATTAATGCTGGAATGTATCAAACAGCAGCTGAAAAGCTGCTTCTTCCT
>NW_009712073.1:23590-44320 GCF_000703405.1 Apaloderma vittatum
AAGGCTGAAAAAACTACAATCCACATGTTAAGTAACTGTATAGGGCAGACCTTTTAAATACAAATGCTATGTTACAAAAACTTCTTGGAGGAACGGTACATCACCCGGCTGCTTTCATTTTCCATTAAGACTAGAATGAACAAGAAACTGACATTTAAGCATTACTTTACTAACTCTGAAAGGTCAGGAAACAAGTTCACAGTGTTAACTTATTAACTCAAAATCAAAGGAGCTCAAAAGTGACTGAAAAGACAATACCTTCTAACAAAAAGGGAAAATCTAAGGCAAAACTGTAACATATTATCAAAAAGGAAGGAAAACAAACCAAATTGTTTCATCTTTCAACACTAAACACAGCACAAGGAACAAGACTATCCCTGGGTACATGGAGACTGAATTCCTGGGACTACCCTGTCCTCTCCCCAGTTTTAGCTTTCTCTAGCGAGGCTCAAACACTCCATTTGCACTGCTAAATTTCATCAGTCCCCTTGAGTTCCATTACTTACTCTCCCAATACAGCTGCTACCAGAAAAAAGCCCTCACGTACAGGCTGGTAAGGAGAGACGCCAGAGATTCAGTGCGAGAATCATACCGGCTGGTCACACGCCTTGAAATCTGTAATGAACACTAGACATCCTCTTTAAAGACAATGCTCTACCACAAGCAATTACATTTGATGCAACATTTTTGTAACATTTTTCAACTCACAGAAAGCAGAGAGTAACACTCATTGAGATCCCTGTTGAATTTATAATAGTACAAATTGGAAACAGGATCAGTATAAAAGCTGACCTGCCACACAGTGTAAGACAGGGACATACAAGAAAAATATTAACAAAAATATTTTCACAATCTTACCATTATACACGTCTTCCTTTTTTTTTCCCCCCCCTCAGTAATTTTCTCACACTTGCAAAAAGATAAACAGAACTCAGATAAACAAGAGGCCACCTTCACAAAGACTTTATTTTCACATCACTTATTTACTTGACTGTTCCCTCTTCCCATATGTCATCCTGCTGCATTTATTTTAGGCCCTTCTGCTTTTAAGAGAAATCAAGTCAGATGGGTCTGTAACGGATCCAACAGCAGGTTTGGGGACAGAATCCAAAATCTTCAGGGCAAGAACACTGTAGTTCTCTGTCAATTCATACAAATGGTTCTCTACATTCCCTCTAAGGACAATCCCCTGCATCTCTAGAATAATCAGAAAATTAAAGCACTCACACTTTTTATTCTATGCTACAAGTTATAAATTATGATGGCACAGTTTATATCAAGATTCTCATAAAGATGAAAAACTGAAATTATGATTTCTCATTTCTAAGAAAAAAGTATAATTGCTGATCAATAAATCGAGGAAAATCAGTCTAAGTAAATGTTCCATACACTGCAGGGTTGTTTGGTTTATTTTCTTATTTTTTAAAGTTATATTTAACAGAAGGATCTGCTTGGAAGGTAAACAACCATTGGCAGATTTTACGAGAAGAAAAAACCTAAAGACAACTGTGCACATATTACTGATACAGACATGAAAAGTGCCATCATGCAATCAGAACAGTGACACACTAATAAACAAAGCTGTACAAATATGATACATAGTCAGCATTAAATTTTGAATTTTTCCCTGTATTAAACATGTTAGGAGTGAGAATCTATTTCTGCAGTGAAAGCATTGCCAGGAGTTATGTCTAAAGATAAAGCTGATTTTGGAGAATGTGAACTTCAGCATCCTGAATATAATGAAAAAAAGAAATGGAACAACACTTAGTATTTGCATGACTATCATCAGTGAATATTGTTTTAGAAGCCAAAAAAAAAAGTCTGCAGCTGAAATTTGCTCTACGCAAATAAGAAATTCAAGTCTAATACAAGATCTGCCTCAGCTCCTACTGCTCAGAGAGCATGCAGCAAATATACCAAAGGAAAAACAAGTTCAGTGAACACAACTCATTAGATTGATGGCACCGTAATCAGAAACGCATTTTTTCAGTAGGATGCTACCAGTATATGAATATGAAATAAGCTGTAAGTATCTTCGTTCTCTCCTTTGATGCATGTATCTTATCTAAACTATTGCTTCTTAGTCATCAGAATTTCTATAGAGAAAATATGCTGCATGCATGATTAAATCAGCAAGTCTCTCATACAAAAGCAAAACCAGCAGACTGATACTTAGCGATATCTTGGAAGTATTTCCTTTCAAGGAATTACTGATCTTGACCAAAACTGTACTTCTTTTTTTAACTCCATTCCCAATCGGAAAATTAGGCTTCTACTTCCTACATTACTTATGTCCATCCACTGATAAGTTACATGAAACACATATAAATGTTTAAAATCTAACACACCTGACAGCTATACTGCTTAGTAAAAGTTGTCATTTGAAGGGAATTGCTGCTATACATAGCTGTTGAGAAAACATGTTCCAAATACCAACCCAACAGAGCTGCGTAGCATTAAAAATAATATGAAATAATATAATTTATATTATATAATGTATAATGTAAAAATCATGAAAGTTCTCAAAATTTCTGATAAAAGCCCCAACAGTCCAATTTCACGTTTGGAAAAAAAACAGTTTAGTTGAGCAATGCTCTACCACATTCAACTAGCAAATGATAAATTATAACGATAACATAATACCCAACGTGAAGAAAGTAAGCACAGTTCCCTTGTGAAACTAATTTTCATAAATAAAATTTCATTAATAAAATTACAATTTACAAAAATTTACAATTATGAAGCAGATTTTAGAGTTAGATTTCAATTCTACAGAATTTTTTTTTTGCAAGTGACTAAAATTATTGTTTAGAAAGAAATAAAGTATAAGCCTGCTTCTCAGCACAACAGTGAAAAGACAGGTTGTTTGCCAGTACATGCATGACAACAGAAGCAGCAAAGTAAAAATATAGCTGCACGACACGTGGAGAGAAACAAACAAACAAAAAAATCCTTCAGGACTGAGATGAACTGCAGAGTTCATAAATATCTGAAGAAGCAGTAATACACATTTGAGTGGTAAAATGGTTTTTTCCCCCCCTCCTGAGTTTGCCTTTCCGATTGTCTTCTGGTGAATATCTTTTAAGTACTATGCCATGTTTCCTTTCAAGTGAAGGTTGTTGAAAATTCCTGAAAGCATTCTGCAAAGAGAGAGTACGCTGACAGCAATGATGAATAAGCTTGGTAACACACAACACAGCCACATTTCCAAATATAGTGTATCAGCTGCCTGGGCAAAAAAAGAAAAAAAAAAAAGTCATGCCAAAACTGGCAGCAAGAGGTGTAAATGATCCATCTCCCCCCTCCTAATACTGCTATTAAAGAGCAGCTGTATCAGACTTCGAACCTGTTTCTATATCACACACAAATAATAGTTTAATGACCTGTAAAATATCCCCCCTTGACTTAGAGCTTTAAGAAGTGAACGTATTCACCTAACAACTTTAGAACATAACCACGAGTTCTGTACAAAATTCCTAAAAGTATTAAAAAGGTGCCATCAAGTGCATGTGACTGCTTAAACATTTTATTTAAGAAAGCTAATACTTATGTTATTAGAGAGCTTGCCCATATCACAGGACCACATTTTCTTACGGAAGCAATGGCAAGCTTAGATGATAGAATATGCATCTTCCCAAACAATACTTCAGAAAAAAACCAATCCATTTATTAACAAAATTCCCCAGCTCTTCACATTCACATGACCACCAAGAAGTTCATTGCAGCGCTACATAGAGCTACAGTTAAGTTTGATAGGAACCGCCCTCCCCCCCCAAAAACACACCCCACCCCATCTAATAGACTACTATAAAGATACCTACACCTTTCACTCATTGGGTAGAAATGCAAGCCTGCAACCTTTTTCACAGAACTGTGAATATAATGATTATGCTAAGCAAGCACCATATTACTTTTTAAGTATTTAGCTGTATTAGTTTTAAAGAATCCATCCTATATGATACGGAATATAAGACATCTTATTTCTTCCGGGTACGTATCTCCCTTTCTTATACGCTTTTTTCAGAGGTCCAAAAATCCCTGCAGTGCTCTCTGTTACCCTCCTCATAGCTTTCAGTTGCCTCCACATGACCTAACTAGTCATGCAGCATCGTCTTTTGAAGGTTTCAATATAACCACACAACATTGGGCAACAACATCACCACACGTTGACTGACTTAACAAACAGGCTGAGCAGATTTTCAGCACAGCTTTTCCTCTAGCAAGTGGACCAATTTCTGTTTGAGTTCTCCCACTCTGCCAAAATTGATTAAAAACAAGTCAATGGGTGGAGTGAAATGAACTCACACGCTCCTATAAGCCTTATTTGTTTATGGAATAGTAAATCAGCCACTCAAAAATTCGCTGAGCTTTTTTACAAGAACCAAGTTCAGAATTTCCACAGCAGGAGTTATTCCTTCAAGTTTAACTTTGCTTCAAGGACTCAGTATATTTCCAATGCAGTATCTTAATATTGTATCTTCTTTAATTCACGTCCTTGTAGATGCTAATTACATTATGTTCTCATTATATAACAGCTCCCACCCCACGCATCTTTTGGCATATCCTAACACAGAAGGTGAGAGGTGCAGAGCTAGAATAAGTATTAAGAGGACAGATACCGGTCGACAAGGGCAGACAAGGAGAAGACAAGGGAATTCTCAAGCCATAAGAAGAGCACGGAGAGGTGAGTGTAGTAGGTGGGTGTGGGATACATTCCTTGGCTGCATCTAGAGGGAGGACAGATGAGTAGGAAGCTCACAAACCAGGCTTGTGATTTTTTTTTTCTAGTTTGATTGCCTAGACTAAGTCATTTTCCCCTCTACCTCAGAAAGGGAAGTGTATCATCTCTTCTATCAACATATGCTGAGCAGCCAGGGTCTTAAGGGACAAGCATAATGCTAATAGGCAATTGACAGGAGTTCTCCAATCTGCACGTAAGAGAACACAACTTTACACTTGATATGACCAAGTTTACAGGGAATGTGATCTTTTGCTTCCACTGATGAAGCTTTTTTTCTCCTAAACTTGAAACTTGGGTAAGAAGATAAATACATTTTACAGCAAATAGAAAGCATAAAATCAAGAAGTGCAAGAACAGTGTGGGTGGAGGAAGAGATCTGTGATCTTTAAGAAAAATTCAGCTTATACATTTACAATGAACACTATGTTTGCTTGTGAAAACCACCTACATCATGTCACTTGGAAACCACATTAACACACTCATCACTCCTAAGGTATTAAGCTAGATGTTCCCACTAAATAAATGATGAATTAGTTACTGGTTCAATCCCTTTCCCCCCAAGTCCCATTCTCTCATCTTTGCTGTACAACCCTTCCTGGTATTATTAACTCTCCTCTTCCACCACTGCCCTTTCCTTTTTCTTCCATTTCTTCACCTCCTCTATAAAGCTGCCCTTCAAAACCTCTACTAAATACAGTGTAATTGCAGTTGATCCTGTTTGTGTACTTCTCTAGTTTCTATTCTTCCATTTAAGTTACAAGCTCTTTTGGAAGTAGGACCTCCAGTGATTACAGGGCTTATAAAAAGGTAGTTCTTTTTTATTTAAAAAAACTCAAACTCATATCCTGAAGTATTGCTGTAACACTGATCATAATGATGCCAAAAACTTACAGAAAACACTAATAAGAGTACAGATAAAAAAGCCCATACTGTTTCCACTTGAGATTGCATTCCACTTAAAAAACAATGTAAATTTATATTTCCCAAGAATTCCCTTAGCTATAACCCACATTATTTCCTCCTTTAAGAGCTAGCTTTGATACACTTGCTCCTTGTGGCAAGATGCTCTACTCCGAAACAGTCCAATGCACAGCCCAACTAATAGAGAGTGCCCTGTTCTTCTGCTCTCCCAAAACAACTTACATCCTCAAATGCAGTTCCTTCCTGCTAGTTAAGAAACTGTAAACTCTCTTCTATACAAAATAAGGACTTCCATGCTTAGATTCTTCATCTGATAAAGTCAAGGATGGCACCTCCAGCAGCAGGCCATAGCTCCAGATAGGCATGTTCTGCAGGAAGAGGGGAGATCCCGGCACACAGATGTACTGGTTACATACTGCCGTTTTCTTCCAGTTCCATCTTATGAAATTATGTTAATCATCCCTCCCTCTTTTTCTAGTGTCTTCTATCCAGAGTCGAGACCCCATAAAGTCACAAGGCTTCTTCCTCAGGCTACTTGATTAAAAACCTCATAGCACATCCCCTAGTATTCTTCTATCTCTCAAGTACAGCATTGAGTAACACCCACCATCTCCTGGAGGAACACTGGGAACAGAAGTTGCTCTGCACTGTTTCTTTTAAAGTCTACAGTTTTCATTCTCATTTTTGTCTTCTTAATTTATCCTTTCCCTCCACCCTGTCTTTTACCAGGAGAAAATTAACAGTGGCAGCAACTAAGAGCAGGTACTTAGAAAGTTACAAGAAAAGCAGAAGGATTTTTCTCCAGTATGTTCACCCAGCTTCTTGCAGCCCCAGCTGCAATTTAGTAAGCTTCCCTTCTCCATAAGGTTGAAGAATTACCTAGGTCAACTTCTCCTACTTCATAAAGAATTTCAATTTTATTTTCCTTTCAAAGACCTGATTTAGCCATGTGATCCTTTTGGAATGCGACTCCACACACTTCCTCCCTCTGGTAAAGCAAATGAAATAGGCTGTCCCCATCACTTCTTAACAAGAACAGTCTTCCGCAGAAAAATTCTCTCTAAGTCTCGTGCTTTTTAATTCAGGTATTCCTCCTCACATCTTTTCTCTTCTTTCACAATCAGCTAGCAAATTTATTTTATCCTATTCAGGAGGCAGGTACCTTTTACCTCTGTCTCCACTCTCTGGGCTATTTGCTTCTCCCAAACATCTATTTTCTTCATGAAATCTACCAAGCCAGTGGCTGTAAGTTTCACTGTTCCTTAAAGTAGGCACAGTATCACATCAGAATTACAATCATCTAAAATTAACTGATTGAATGAGCAAAAACAAACAGAGCAAAAGAAAAATACCAATACTGTAAACATTTTTCAAGCTTTCACTAACGAAAACGACTTACTGTCAAAAAAAAAATCATTAGCAATATATGCCTATATTCTTAATGCTTTCAGATGATGCTTTATTTCCTCTTCCTATAGGATGGGTTTGAGTACAGTTACAGTATATACATTTGTCACTAATTTAAAAACAGTTAACGCCATTTAAGTACATCAAAAAACATGACACATCATTTTTGCTTTTGTACTTGTATAGAAAAATCCAGTTCATGCAAAGCATTAATTTTTCAACAGGATCCTACTTTTACTTAATTCTACAGTTGGGCTGTTATACTAAGGCATAAGACAGTCACATGATGGACTTGTGTTTCAATAAACCCAGACGTAAAAGACATTTTGATTGCGAGAATATTGCTTACATGTTTTACCTTGGAAGAGCTGTTTGCTATGACTCTGTAATCTCAAAAGCAACTCCCTCAACACAGACAAGAAACTTCAAAAAGGTTTGGTTCACTAAAGGAATGAGATTAGTGGCTGTCAAGAGGTCCCCTCCAAATGCTCACATAAGAAAACTTCCCCAAATGGTAAAACCACAAATACAGAACTGTTAATACTGCCCCAAATTTGTATTGGCCGGTATATCACAGCTACACAAGGCTTACAGAAAGTTACTTTGATTTTACCTATTATCCTGTACACATACATCAGGAAATAACATACTATACAATATTTCATTTCAAGCATTCATATGCTAAGACATGAACTAGTAACTATGCACTTAAACTGATTTGTAAAGTCCCAAAAATTTCCAAAACAGCTCCTGTGATGGCTTAACACAACCTGTTCTACTTCCCACTGCAATGTGCCAACAAAGCTCAAAATCACTTTAGTGCGTCATTTCAGACAGTGACTTCTTGAACCATGCTAGCACGCTCAATGTGCTTGTTTCACAGGGTAAATACAGGATAGTCACTAAAGCTACTTCATGTAAACTTTAATATCAACAATGACTTATGTGATCAGGAACTGGGACCTTTTACCACTGATCCCTGTATTTTGCTTAGAGACAGGTGAAGGGACAACAGTAAGAAAAATGGCCACTGCTCATAACTATGAAGGCACAAAAAGAGTTAAAACATAGTAATTCTATATTAACAGAGCAACTCATTATGCTGCTGCAAAATGAACAGCTAAGAGCAGAAGTTCAGTCGCCATTCAAGACAGCTGACAAACATGGAAATTTTGACAAAGCCTTTCAAGCAATTAAAAACTTTAAGATGATAGTATCTAAGGATGCATCACATCAACAGGAACTGGTTTTTTAACCCAAAATGTACATTTCACACAGATCAGCCTTCAGTGCAACTGCTTCTTAGTCACTAAGAATCAAAAAAGAGGCAGCACCTCTTTAAAGAGGTGCAAATAGTTCTAACTAGAAGTTAACTCATTCCTTCAGTTGTTGGGCAGAAAAGTGTGCAGGTGTAGCATCAGATATATATTTTGTATGCAAGTTCTCCAGGATGCACTGAAAAGACTGGATGCATATTTGATACACATTACTATATATTATTACTGCATTGGCTTCATGTAACAGCTAAAGCAAAACAAACTGAGCCTGGCTAAAGAGCAAAAAACCAAGTTTTGGGGGGGTATTGCAGCACTGATTTAAGTCCTTTTTAAATTGCATTATAGTCAATGGCATAAATAATACACAACTAAGCAATAACATATATTCCAATTAACTGGAGTGTCTCCAAGTAAAAGATTTAAAGCTGAAGACGCCTAATGCCAAGGACTACTGCTTAACTGCAACAATAACTCCACCTAAGCGGAATGCCCTCAAACAACCTGGTAGCAATTGGGCCCATGATTATTTCTACGCACTGAAAAATTCTCCTATCAGTTTTGTTTATTTTTTGTCTTAACACCTTTGCCTATCCTCTGGTTTCTACACATATTGCAACTTCAATATGGTTTACTATTGCCTGCTGGGCTGCTCCTTTCCCATCAGATAATTATGTAGGGCTGTCATGCTGACAACCCACATCTCCAATCACAGCATTGGCAGCAGATCTAAAAGCGACGCCACAGTCCCTGGGCCCCTCTCATGTAAGTAATCCACACGTTTCTCCTGCAAGCAACTAGGTCATACAGCTGTAACCATACATCACATCCACCATGTCCCTTTCATTCAGAAGGACTTTCTACCCACAGTCCTTTGCAACACTTACACGAAGTGACAAAAAGCCATCTTGCAAATCTCTCTAATGAAAAGGTGGAAGGAAAGACAATATCTACAGGAGAAAAGGTTTTACAAGCTTTAAGACCTGCTCTATGCTATGCAGCAGCATATTTGATTCTTGTCCTCAATATTAGTTTCATTATACATTCATGTCTTGAAACAACTTCAATTGGCTGAATGTTTCAGTACCACTGCTGAAACAAAACAAAACAAACAAACAAAAAAACCACCAAAAACCACCACTTACAGATCTATATTTGGACACTGAATTGACATTACCCAGTGTGCACAATTAAATTGTACTTCAAGTTATAAATATCTGAATTCAGCTACAGTTTTGTGTTGTTTCCTGGAATACCCTGTCCTTACAGAAAAGAATCAAAGCAGTTTTAAAATAACTGCTGTACTTTCTCTAGCTAAGAATGAAGCACAGCTGTTCACCAAGCTTCTGCCCAGAGCACATTAACTCCCTAAAGGTGTGCTCAGAGATGGTTCTGTTGACGCTTCACCCCGACCAGCAGTGCTCACTATCAGACCACAAGGAACAAAGCAGATCCCAACGGCACCGAAGTGCCTGTTCAATGTATAAGCAATGCCAAGGACTTCGAGGCTGCAGCCAGGAACAGCAGCATAAACTAGTGTCAACAAGGAAAAGATAGATGGTATGGAGAATTTCAATGGGTATTAGGGTGCCTTTTCTTCATCTTTCTGGGACATGTGGGAATATCTACATCAGTTAACGTGCTTGCTGTTAATTCTGAAAGACACCAGGCAGCTCATGTTGAAAGAGGATTGAGTTCATGGTAGTACGGAGGAAAAAAAAGAGGTTTGGAGTGGCACTCCACCTCCATGACAACGTGCTGCACTTTTTCACACCCAGATAATATGCCTGTGTTCCTGCTGTGGGTGTGGAGTGACATCAGCTAGTTGAATATATAAAATTAAAAAAATCATTGGTCATTCTTGGAAATGAATCAGCATTACTATCATTCATTTAATATGTACTCATGAAAAGTTTGAGGAAAACCAAGCTCTGTGCTCTATGGTAATCTTGTACAACGTTGCCAATATATAAATTGTAGCACTACACAGATTTACTGTAACACCAGTGACAAGAAGCACCTCTGGAGTATTTCCTAATAGCTCAAAGGAAAAACTTTCCCAATAAAATTGTTACAGACTTGCCTTGTTGCAGAGCTAATGATTAGGGGCTTTGGGTTTTTTTGGCTGGGAACCCTCACTGAAGAGATCTCAGTGCTCAAGCCCAGTTATAATTATACTTCAAGATACTGTAAATTTAGTGTCCTTGGAAAACACCCAGGGCAGACCAAGCACTCAGCATTTCTAAATTCCATAAGAATATTATTTTGACAGTTTGGAGAGGAACTTCTGACAACATTTAAGTGCTACATTGTAAAAAAATAATTTAAGAAGCTTCTGCTGTGAATGCCTGATAAGTGATGTAATTGAGGGCTTAACAGTCAGAAAGCCTTCCAAACCCACTTGCCTTAAGCCCGCTCCCTGTCTAGTAGTTAAAATGGTGACTATTCTAGAAAGCATGACCAGAAGAGTCAGGAAAAAAAAACAGTGGCAGTTTTCTTCTTTTTTTGTTCTAGACCTTGAAAATGAAGGAGTAGGTTCCTCCAAGACCCTTTTTAGATTCTGGAATTCAGAATTGGCCGCTCTAGGCCTTAAGAATTTCCTCTATGTTTATTCAAACTACTGACACTGCAGTAGTTCAAAATAAGGCATTTACTGGGCTGTCAGGAACAAGAAAGGTGCAGTGATATTAAGTATTAGTTGGCTTCATCCCTGAGCTTTCAGATGTTTTACAAAGTAATAGATCACAAGGCACTGGATACTGACATCAACTTTCTATAATTTTAATCCTCACAATTCAGGACTATAGTAGAACTGCTTGGTAGTAGTTTTTTAATATATATATATTTTTTTGCAGGCAACAAAACAAATACTTTGAACATTTATATTAGTACACACATTAGAATAAATGCATTGCACCCTCTAGTCACAGAACGCATCCAGGAAGATTGCACCACTTTCTGAACAAAGCCCTCTTCTTTGTATTAAGGAAGAATGATTGAACACAAGTGCCTCAGATGTACTTATGTACTGTTAACATGCTGAAAATCAGTTTTTCTCCCCTGCTTTGATTTGATGCAAACCACTAGCCATGGCACCAACCTATCCCTCTGACTCCCAGGGAGGCCACGCACCAAAACCCGGAGTCGGGCTTACCAGATTCTACAAGCAACATTCCGAAGTGTTTGGAGATAGGAACCATTTCTATAGTCCCCCTATGAATCCTAGGAAGGTATGTCTCGCCTCCAAACTGGGGCTTCAATGTTCTTCTTTCTAACTACTTGCATTCCCATTTCCCTGGGGCTCTCTCAGTCCTGCACAGCCAGCATAGATAACCCAGTTTCTTCAGATTCCAGTGGTTTAGATTTTCAAAAGTCCCAGGTCTCTGGAGATACAACAGCTTTCAATCTCATCTTAGACCTTTATGGCTTCCTGTGCCACAGTAAGGAGCCACAGCTCAAGAAGCTCAGAGGCCTGATGCCACAGCTAAAGCCCTGTCTCATTCACCAGGAATACTGCTGTTTCTTCTTCTCTGGTAAAGGACTGTGAACTGGACATCACATCAATGAGCAAGCCATATCTGAAACACTTGCAAGATGAGTTTTATATCCATCAGAATGAAAATTTGTTCCTGCTTAATACAATTTTAAGAACAATAGAAAAAGCATCAGAATCACTCCTGACAAGTGGCTGGTACAGTTAGTATTCTGCTTCCCAGTTTATAGCTGAGTTTCCTTGCTTTCACAAACAGAACCACTGTCTACTAGTCTGGCAAATCTCTAGACATAAAGAGATGACACTTCCACACTGACCAATTCTTCCTTTCAGAACACAAAGGACAGAACTGAATATGAACACTATTATCACAGAGAAGCTGCTCCTGACATCTTGCTGCAGGTGATACTGGTAAATCTCTGCCCACTAAAGAAAAACACATTCTGGGAACAGCAGTACTTTCCAAAACCAGACTGCTCACGTCCTATGCTTTAGGCCAACATGTCGCATACTGTCAGGGTAGAAGTCTGCAGAAAAGTGCTCAAATCAGCTTTTTGTTATTAACCCAATCTCGCATTTCTGAGAGTTTTCTGGAGGAGAAAAAGTTGTGTCTTTACGGAAGGTAACACATTCCACAACATTGCAAAGAATTTTGCTTTCTTCAAGTACAACAGTAAAACCCTGGTAACAAAAGTTAAAACTGCATTACTACATTAACTTCCCACCTTCAAAGTAGGCATACACCATATCTTTAAGACTATGACCTTTGTTTACTAGAATTTGCAAGTTTGGGGCTGTTCGTATGAAACTCTACACTGTATCTCCAAACCACTTGCAGAGACCACCTACAAAACGCCACTGAATAAAGCGAGCAGTTATCACATTAGACTATTGTTTCATTTTAATCTTCTAAATGGCCAAACTTGAAGTGCAATGGTTCAGGTTTTTATATTCAGACATTGATTCAAAGATTTAGTAAGCCAGAGAAACAGGCTGTACAAGTCAGGCACCTTGCAGTGACAGAAGGAAATCACAACATTATCTGTCACTGTCTTGAAAGGGGAAACTTTATTTTCTAATAAAGCATTAAGAAATGTAAAAATTTTGATTTAATGAACTCTTACAGATCTCACTATTATTCCCAAACATCATCTGGGAACAAGGGGAGAAATAACTGCTTGAATGCTGACTTTTAGGAAAAGGGGCAGAGAACAGGCACCAACCTGAATTTGACAGCCACATGAAAAGCCAACAGTAATTTTCTGCAACTCTAAGCTTTACAGTTATATCAGCTCCTTTACTGTATCTGCACACAAAGCCTCGCAAATCGGTCTGACAACATCCATTTTACTTGCTCCTGACTGACAGAATCAGGTGCAGCATACTCCAGAGGGAATGGATGCTTCTCTATTTTAGGGAGAGTTAATATATTAATATGCTATCAATGCAACTCTGCTTGGCAAAGTGGAAGATTAAATGTTGTTGCTGGTCATCCAAACCAGACAGCCACATTTTCTCTCTCACCAGCCAACCCTTGCTACTTTCTGCTAAGCCTAAAAATACTGTTCCAGCAAAGTTCCCCAAGGAAAGAAACTCATCCATACACAGCTCAGCTTTCTTCTGAGTCGCACTTTATTTGGAGAAGGCAGCAACAAAAGAAAAGATTATCCAGTTGCAAGATCATAGATACATGTACAACCGCCTCCAAGCATTAAGACATACTGGGAGTATCCAGACTCAGGCAGTATTACACTCCACAGTGAGCAGTAGTAGTTATAGAAGTGCTGCTGACTTAGAAAGGTTAGGGATGGAGTACCACAACAAGACTGTTAGTCTCATTGAGTTCCTGAATCCTAACAGCTCTAGCCACATCACTTGGAAGCTCATAGAGCACTCAAATGCCACAGCCTATACAAGGCAATGGAGCATTGACTCACAAGGTTGTGAGCCTATTTTGAACAGTCAGTTTTGTTTATGTAAAAAAGCAAAAACACCCCAAACTTAAAACCTGGATAAATGGGTCACAGGCTTTTAGATACGAATCAGTAGCTACTTCCTAATTACATGTTCAACAGCAACAAAAAAAACCCCAAGGATGCATTAAAGAAATGCTTTTTATCAAGGGTGCTGTTGGTAGAATTTAATTAACCTGTAAATACATGCAGGGCATCAGTGAAGACTGGAAGATCTGAATATTTTATCACTGGTTTTGATGAATTAGGAAGCCCAACTTTGTGAACATTGATAAATCTCTATTCCATTCCATCAAAAGTCAATGGAAGAGCATATTGGCAACAACTAGTTACATCCCAGTGAAAGTCTGAAAAAACAATTTAAAGAGCAGAATAAGGTCAAGTGTCCATCAAAGCAGTAAAACAGAATCTCACAAGCACTGAAATGCTACAGGTAATAAAAAGTAACAAAAATCATCCATATGCCCAAACAGAACACTTTCACCTTTAGATGGAAGGTTTCAAAATGATAAATCAGTCTGATGTATTTATTAAAAAAAAAGCATCAAATGCTACAACAAATCTTACATAGCTTCCAGGAACCAGAGATTTCATACAAGAGGATAGCTTGGCACTTGCTAACTTGGGCATCTGTTCTTGGTTCCACAAAATATGCTCTAGTGGCCTGCTACTTTTTCACCTCTTCCAAGAGCATGCAACTGAAAACTGGAAGATGGAAAGAAAACTATTCTGCTACCGTTTCATATTTTTTTTAAGAACTGTAAAAGGTGATATTTCAACGGCCACTTCCTCCGAGCTCATGAATGGTCCATCCCTATGCGCAAGATGTTAAGCAAAATTGGCAGGAGGTCTGCATGAATGAACAAGAAGCTCCTCACAAAGAAACAGAAAAGGTGGAAACACGGCCAGGTGAACCAGGAGGAAGCAAGATACTGTTTGAGCATACAGAGACGGATTTAAGAAGGCCAAAGTCCAGTTGGCGTTGAATCTCACAATGAACAAGAAGTACAAGACAGACAGCAAGAATGGGTTCTACACGTGCATTAGGAGCTAAAGGAAATAAGACTAGGCAAGGTGTGAGATTGCTGCTGAATGGGGCAGGGGACCTGGTGACAGAGGATATGGAAAAAAAGACTGTGATGCTTTCTGCCTTCTTCACTGATAAGACATACATTCAGGAATCCCAGGCCCTGAGACCTGATGTAAGGAAGACTTGTTCTCAGTGAAAGAGGCTCAGGAAAAGAAACATGTAAATGAACAAGAAAACTATCACAATCTCATATTGGAAGGGACCGCTGGAGGTCAATTTGTCCAATATGCCTGCTCAAGCAGGGCTACCTAAAGCCAGGTGCCCAGGACCATGTCCAGATGGCTTTGAATATCTCAAAGAATGAAGATTTGGTCACCAGCCAGTGCTCAGACATCTTCACAATAAAAAAGTGTTTCCTCATGTTCAGAGTGAAGCTTCTCTGTTTCAATTTTTGCCTGCTGCTTCTTGTCCCGTCACTGGGCACCACTGGGAAGCTGGCTCTGTCTTCTTTGCACCCTCCCTTCAAGTATTTATACACAATGAGAAGATCCTACCAAGCTCTTCTCTAGGCTGAACAGTCCTAGCTTTCTTAGCCTTCTTTCATATGAAGAAAGTCCTTTAATCATCTTAGTTGTCCTCCACCAGACTCTCTGCAGTAGCTCCATCCCTCCTGTACTGGCGAGCCCAGAACTGGACATAATACATCAGGTCTCACCAGTGTTGAGTGGAGGGAAGCTGCTGAAGCAAGTAAACTTGGAAACCATTTGCACACATGTGAAGGGCAAGGTGACTGGGAATAATCAGCAGACATTGATGAAGGGGAAGTCATACCTGACCACCCTTGTAACCTTGCTGGGAAAGGAGTGGATGCTGTTCATCTGCAGTAGAGCTTTTGACACTGTCTATAATCACATCCTCACAGATAAGCTGATGAACTGCCAATTAAGTAAGTGGACTGTGAGGTGGACTGAAAACTCGCTGCACTGCTAGGTTCAAGAGGTTGTGACGAATGGCTGGAGGCCAGTCATGTGGTGTACCCTAGGGATTAATACTGCAACCAAATTGTATACCATCTTCAACGATGACTTGAAGAACGAGACAGAAACCCACACAGATTCACAAATTATATAACTGTAGACACTGAGACACTGTTCATTTTAATTACTTAGAAGCAAATTTGCAAAACTAGATCCTTCAGAAGTCTTTGTCAGAAATATTTCAATACAAAAGTTCTCAAATCCAAAAGCTCATTCTCTCAGTACTCGAGGTTATTATGCAGCTACATCTATAAACTTTGTCATCCAGTAAAAATAATCAAATGGCTTCAAGAGCAGTCACAAAGACAAGTAATCCATTCCCCCTAGAAGGCCTGGCAGGGGCAGGAAACAGCCTGCACCTCATGCTTGGTTGCCACCATCCCCTCCTCACAAAGTAACTCATATTACCTTAAGTTACAGGCACTGTTTCCTTCTGAGCAAGACACAGCATATGGGAGGTACTGAACCATCAGCACAAGTTCCATTGAAGTGGAAACCCACACATTACATCCTCTTCCCACTTCACTAAAACGATACCCATGTGAAAACTTTGGGTGCTAGTGCTATAAAGCATTAAAGACACAGGAAGATTCTGCTATTTCTGTTAACTATTTGCTAAGAAATACAGGGAGCATTTGCAATGTAAGAGACTTAGTTTTACTGAGGATTGCGTTGATTCCACCACTGTATAGCATACCACAAAATATATACAAATATATATATATATATAAAGGAAAAATCTAAAAGTTAATACACATGCTAGAATCAGACTGCTGACACAAAAGTCCCAGAGATGGACTCTCCTCCTTTCAGTGCAAGCTGATCACACTCTTAAGAGAAATAACTGAAAAGTTATTGGAACTGATACAGTTTACAGCCCATCTTTAGCTACAAAGACAATTTTGGCCTACATTAACACCCTGGCTGAAAACTCTGGTGGTTCAGGCACTGCTGTTCAGGCACTTCCAGGACAAGTCAGACAATTCTTTCAAAGATATTGGCAAGACATTCAGGAGTAAAATGAAACAGGAAACAGATACTAATCTGTCATCCCTAATCCATTTTGGCCTTTAACTTTGGGCTCAAAAAATCTGAAAAGTAAAAGAAATCTCCCAGATTATAAGCTATAATCTATTTGGATTCCTAATAGGGTATTAGCAGCTACAGTCTCAGAAACATACTTTTTGCCTTATGTCTATCTTATGCATTACTTCGATATGGCCAGCTTCAGAGCATATAAACACCTGTTCACATGTACTCACTTGAGATAAAACTGATCTCACGCAGAGTCATTCACATTTCTGCACACTTCAGCCCCAGCTGGAAAGACAGGTGGAATCCTCCCTGCCACGGACGGGTTTACTGCTCTAGCCTGGTAAGAGGCTCCAGAATTCAAATGCAAGACTTCAGTGCTAATTCTTCCTTACTTCAAAGAAAGAAAACGCATTAGCAGACTTGCTGAACAGAATGGGAAGTGGTAAAGGACCGACAGGGAGAGATGGAGCAACTGAAATAGCCATTTGGTGAAAGAGATGCTTGCAAGAGCCAATGTAGGGCAGAGCAGCTAAAAACAGAAAAACAGAGCAAAGAAGGTTACAGCAAAGGAAGGGCAAGAGCAAGAATGCAAAGCAGCGTTAAGACGCTCTTGGGCACTGAACTTGCCTTTTCGTTACTACAACACAAGCCTCTTCCAAGCCAAGCTCCAAACACACGAGACTAAAGCCAGACAACGCTAACAGGGCATTTTCATGGTACAATGAGGAGCTATCATACTTCATTTAAATTTGAGAGGTCATTTCTCATATTTTACACTGCGTACATTCTTGGTTAAAAACATTGAACACCCAAAACTAGGCCTAGAAAGCTGAAGCATCTTTAATAACTTAGCTGGCAAGGGATAGGTAGAATTAAACTAATAACCCGGCTATAAAAAGCCGTACTGTCATAGGTTTGCCAACATTAGCACAAGTCTAAAGCATCTGGAAAAGAGGGAAGATTGAATCAGTGCTGTATATACTGCATGTGTTTACCCTGCAAAGAACAAACTTCACTAATCTCATTTTGGTTTCAAGTTAAGGAAAGGGTGACGATATATAAATATTACTGTGACACTGGGGAAAAAAACCCCAAACCTTTGCACAATAATATCAAAAGAAGTTACAAAAAACAGCTACATGTTTGGTGCTTACAGAAAACACCAACAGAGTTAGCTAATTGTTGGGAAGCAAACTCCACAAGACATTTAGTCTTTTAATTAGAATTAAAGAGAACACATCTTGACGATATTCTGACTTGGGATACTCAACATACTCCTAACATACTAAAAAAAAATAATTAAGTACCATCAGTCTGACATTATTCTTCCCCTTCCCACCCCTCCAGCTCTGCAGTCAAACCTAGTTAGACACTAAATACAAGACTGTCTCAAATTAAATATAAACTTCTGGTAAGAAATTATTAATTTGAGTGTAACACAAAATGTTAAAGGGCAAAGAAAATGGTTATATTCGAGACAACATCCCAAAGAAATATGCATTTCACAATTACTATCACTTATCAGCTTGCTAATTACGAATTAGTACATAAATGAACTACAGGATTGTCGTTATATCCCCCACCTTCCATTAAACCTTAGAAAGAGTGCTTCTTACTATAAACACCTCACTCATCTTCTAGGGAAGATAGCTTACTAACTGCCCCACAGGAAACAACTCAAGCTCTTTTTTAATCATTAATAACTCCTCTTGACCCAGCTTCTCAGAAAACTATTTGACCAGAAAAAGTATTTACTTTTTGCAGAAATGGCAATAAATGGACTGTTAAACTCTAACTCTTTGCCAACCTACTTTTGTCATTTCATTTCTTTGCTTGAGTGTAGCTCCTCCCAAAGACACCCACAGACTTTTTTCCCCAAATTCCTTTTGAGTAGAATTACCTAAAAACGCCCTAATCCCCTGCTTTGATTTGCATGTTTTAAAATATGTTCTTCATTTAGAAAATATTAACCTGACTTTCTAAAATGTAACTCCTAACTGAAAATGAAGCAAGCTGACCTCACTCACCAGCATGGACAGTCCTTTAACAAGCAGTGAACACTATGACATTCTGATAGCAAAAATACCGTCCCCAGAGATCTCCAATACTCATAAACTGTCTCTTTCTTCCAAAGAGCATCCACTAGGGAACTCAGTTGCTGAAAACTATCCAATATATCAGTTTAACTGTATAACGAGCACTACTATGATTAAGTATGTAATCCTTTAGATACAGTAGGTATGCCTAAGTTCATTATATCTCTTACAACAAAAAAAATCATCAAGATGGATGCTCTTCCATGCAGACAGGCATAATACAGCTATTTTTAAATTATTTACAATATTGAAATTACAATCCTATTTCAAGATTCAGATCTGACTTCAGCTACAGATCAGCCATCTCCAGCTGGCAACAGCAACACACAGATGACAAATGATTTCAGGGTTTGCAGCATTTCTCCCTTCCAACACCCTAAATCATTTCTAGGCATAGCATGCCAAGGATGCATTTTCAACTGTACTTCAACATATAGTTTAATCCAGCTTGCTAAACATAACTGAAAGCTCTATGAAAGCGCAGGCCGGCATGCTTGACTGGTAAGCACCTCCGCTTTTGTTCCCACCACACCACTCCCTCCAACAACTTGTACACTAGTTTACTATTTCTTAGCAGTATCAGAAATGCAGAATGCTACAGCTGTTTACACACCTACAAAATACTACGTTTCCCTTTATAGTTACAAGCTTACAACAACTGAAAGCAGAAAACACTTGTAAGAATTAAGCTAACATTAGTAGCAATTTTCGAAAAACAAAGCTGTCACCTGAAGAGGTAGGTGATTATGTTACATGCTCTTTGAAGGAACAAAAGCAGTTTGCTTCTAACTTTATCTCATAAGTGAGCTTAAGTTCCAAGGGCAAGTCCATCCAAAGCAGCAGATACAAACTTGGGAAAAGACCAACCTTGAACTAAGCTGTGGGGTACAACTTCCAAAAAGAAGAACCAAGCTTGATCTTAAAGCATTTGTGCAAAAACCTCAATGCCACTTAAATTCACAATTTAGGAAGTTGCTAAGAATTAGACAAATGCAAAGCGTGCCCTCAGCTTAAGCAACTCTAAGCAGGTGTTGCTGGGAAAGAAGGAAAAAGAGGAAGGGTTCACAAGAAGTCCCACCTCAGCAGCTGCTGTAGCAACAGGGAAAGGCTGAAACACCTAGGCTGTTTTAGGCATAAAATCCTCGTACGTCAACAGTTTAAATGACAGTTGGCCTAAGAGCTGAAGATTCATTCCAGTTTTAAAACCCTTTCCCCCACCCGTAAAGAGGCTTAATCCCTTTACTAAAGCAAGTAGGAAAAGGAAAGAAACCAGAGCACTCTTTTCCTGCTAGAGGAGAACTTAGAGGAGCCACATACCAGCAGAAACGCTCCCGAGACGGACCCTGAGAGCTGGAGGTACAAGAGGCTCTGCGGAAAGCTGAAGAAGTAGGAGTAGCGACTATTCAAAATGTGTCAAGCACCAAAAACAAAACAAAAAAAGGAAAAAAAAAAAAGAGACAGAATTACATCACGGGGAAAGCAGTTTTAAACCATTTGTTTTACTCTGGTTTCTGACCAGCCTCTCGAGGAGGGGAGGAGAAGGATGGGACAAGGGAGACGAGCGTGTAGACGCGAATGTCACCGCCTCGCTCACTTTAAACGCTCAGAGACCGGGCTGAAGCGACATCGACCCACCCACGGCGGAGCGGGAGAGGGGGCCGGCGGCGGAGCGCATGCCAACCGCTCCCGGAGAGCCTGTGCCGGAGGGAAAGGCCAGGGC
>NW_009712074.1:0-32774 GCF_000703405.1 Apaloderma vittatum
GGGGTAGCTCATACTTCGGTCAAAACCGGTCATATCTGTGAGTTACATCATAACTGACCAGTTATATCAAAACTGACCTTTAGCACACTTAAAAGAAACCCCTAAAACCAACAAAACACAAAAACCCCAAAACAAAACACCACCAACAAGGGTAAGTAGTGCAAAGTCATGTAATTATTCAGAGAAGAAAGGGTAATTACCAAAATGGCTGCATTCAAGAGTTTTAAATTACTTGGGGACTCCCAGAGTCTGGCTGCAGGTACCTGCATCACTTTCATGAGTTGAACAAGTAACACTGAGTTACTCTGCAGTCAGTGGATTTTCAAAGTACGTTGTGTTTCGTTGCTATTTTTTTATTGCCAACTGAAATAGCAGAGAGCAGTTTAACTGTGGTTAATGAAAAACGTTGTTTTCAGAAAAGAACATCTGCAATTTGCCAGGTACCAACAGATAGCAGAGGATTTTAATTTTTGCTCGTGTGTATTCTTAAATGCAAAACTAAACTAAAAATAAAACCTGGGCAACATTTTGGTGACTGTTCTATCTTCCCACAATAAACAGAATCATAGACCAGGAAGGTCATCAGCTTTGCATTTGTGCACAATCATTAGGTTGGTTGGAAAGGACCTCTGGGTGTTTCACAGTCCAGCCTCCTCGCTGAAAGTAAATCACATCTGTTGCGGTTTTGTCTTGACAGCTCTTGAAACCATACAATATAAAAAAATCATAGTTTGTACTGGTTAACTACCTTCCAAGTAAATTGTTTCAAAATACCTACTTTTGGCTTCCCAAGCCACTTCTGCCCGTGGTTTCCTGTTGTATTGCCAGGGAGGGTTTAGCTCAGTGATAATTGTAAATGCCCTTCAAGCAGTTGTAGCCCTAATGCTCTTCAACAGGCAAGCTAGCCCTGGGATCCCTCAGCCTCTCCTTCAAGGTGATATGATTGAGATCATGACCATCTTGGTAGCCTTCACTGGAGATGCCCCGTCGTGATCTGGAGAAGCACCAGACTGGGTCCTGTGTCCAGCCAGGGCTCACCAACACCAAGCAGAGCGAGACAGGAATTTTCCTCAGTCTGTTGGCCATACTCCTTCTAATGTAGGCTACTGCAGGGTTTGCTTTTTGGGGGATGAGAGCACTGTTTGCTCATATTGGACTTGATTTTCACGTAACCCCAGGTTCTTTTCAGCAGAGCTGATAGCCAGGCTGTTTCTTCCCAGCCAGTAGCAATGGAAGAGCTTACTCTGCCTTAGGTGCAGAGCTGAGCATTTCTCCTGGTTTGTGTTTCTCCTTGTTGAATGTGTTAAAGCTTCTGTCATATTCTTAAAGTCTCTCAGAACTGAAGCTCTAACATTTAGTGTCTTAACTGCTAGTATCAACTCCTGGAGTACTCAACTTGTAATGGACCTTCAGACAAATTGCCAAACCACCATCAGCCCAGGCAGTTTTCGATGCATCTAGGAGCCAGCTTGTTCATGCTGTATTTCCTCAGTTTGTGAGTCAAAGTGCTGCAGGAAATGATTTCAAAAGCTGCACCGAAGTCAAAATCTATTGTGTTCATGGCTCCCTCTTCACCCATGTAACTAGATGTTTCATCATAGGATGCAATCAGGTTGACCAAGTGTGCTTTGTCCTTCATAAATCCGTGCCAGCTGTCCTTCATAAATCCATGCCTTCTTGTCCTTTACAAGTCTCCTTCTAATAGAGCTTCATCAGCTTTTCTTTCTGCATCTTGCAGTCTCTGTGGCTGCAAACTGAATCTTTCTGGTTTTCTGAAAGATTGTCAAATACCTTTTGAACTCAGACAACCATAAAAATAACACAGAGTAATTTAGTAATTTGCATTTTAAATAAGATGCTGTATCTAGTTCAGGAATGCTGATTTTAAGACTAGCTGATAGCAGATCCTTTGTCTTTTAACCCTTCTTGAATCTTTCTACTCAGTGTTTGTTTAGTATTCACAGGCCTTTAAAACCAGTAATCCATTTGCTTTTGCCAATTTTTTAATAATTCTTTAGTATGGATGAGACTTGAACAACACACATCTAGAGGCATGATTTTCAGTTTTTGTTTTTTGACAACTCCTTTCCCACTGGTGTCCTTAAGATGCATTTCTAGAACAAACTCTTCTATGATACTAAAGAGGCTGGGCTCGCAGGCCCTGACCTCAGCTGTCCAGTTAGTTTAGAGAATACTATCAAATGCTGCACACCCACATTCACAAATTTATTTTCTAATCATCTGAATGTCTCTACTCCATTTGAACCCTTTGGAGCTCTGAATGTCCTGCAGACATGAGGTTTCTCATGGCGCTAGAAAGAATTAAAAAGCTGCTGAGTAACAGGATGGAAAAAATATCATATAACATCATGGTGGAGAATGATTTCTCAGGCATCAGCTATAAGTAATGTCTTGGTTTACTTTTGCTTTGTTTTTTATTTATTTAGAAGTGTAGTATTAAATGCATAGACTCTCCGTAGGCTGGAAGATCACAGTATAGCACAAATTCTAGCTCTGTTAAAATCTGATGCGATTTTATTCTTGACTAAGTAGCTCAAAAACAGAAACAACTCTTTACAGTTTTAAGCAGCTGTTTTATTTAATTCGAAATCTTTAGCAAGGACTTGCAAAGTCTCCCTGCAGGTTATAAAGATAGTGTTAAGGCTTAAATCTGAATCTTTCATTAGCCTCAGATGGCTTTTTTTCTCCATCTTATCATATCATATCATATCATAGAATGGCCTAGGCTGGAAGGAACCTTAGAGATCTTCTAGTCCAACCTCCCTGTCATGGGCAGGGATGCCTTTTGCCAGAGCAGATGGCAATTCCAAAGGAGAAAGAAAAAATTAATTACCACAGAGTAATTATTATTTGGTAGCTGGAGGTGGCGCTCTCTGCCCACAAATTTCTTCTTCAGCAACATTTGTAGCCCAGTGCCAGAGTGAAATTATGCTTCAATTTCTGTAAGAAATAACGCTGGGGAAAAGGGGATACTTTACACACTTAGCACAGTAATGTGAAAATCATCTCCATGAATGCCAGATGACTGAGGACAAGCCTATTAACTACCCATAAGATGAATCTTAATCAGCCTGGGGTTTATATAACGTAATGCCAACAGTAGCACATGGGATTTTGAAAACTCATGTGTTCTCCCAGCGTGGACACTGCAAACGTTGCGTTGGCACAATACCTTCAGGAAAAGCAATTGATTGATTGGATTCATTTGTTACCATCTCACAGAGGAAAAAAAAAAGAAAAGGAAAAGGAGTTATGTAGTTCATTGAGTATAGCAAAATTATTGCATATCACAGATCCAACAGGTGGGAACAGCAGCCCTGATGTCCTGATGTAAGAGCAAAAAGATTGAAGAGCACCTGACAGACACTGTAGATGGTGATTTCAGTTCTCCCAGACTGTGTTATATTTTTCTTTACCTGAGGCAATCTTAGCAACGATGTAGAAGTAAATAAAGAAAATCTGTTGCAAGAATCCTCAGTAACTACAGAAAAGAGCAAACCCCTGGAGTGACCAGGACGTGTGTGCCGCATGGGCTCTCCTGCCTCTGTCACATACCTCACGGGGGCCGGGCTCTGTGTCCTTCTGCCGGGGGACCCCTGTGCCACGCTGCGCCAGTTGTCAAACAGGCGAGAGAGGCACCACGTGCTGGTCTCTGTGCCAAGGGCTGGACATTTTCTGCTGAGATTCCCTCTACAGCTCAAGCAGGAAAGGTCACGGGAAGTAGGTTAACATTGATAGTGTTAACTGAGGACTGGTTATTATCTGTAAGTATTGGCCAAATCCAGCCTAAGGGCAAGTGAATGAGGCTTGATTTGGGCTGGCCATTTACACTCATTTGACCACAGAGCCTAGTGTTTTAGGAAGGTCCAGCCTTTGGGTTTGAGAAGGAATGCAGGCACCTGTAGGAGCGATGGATGTGGAGTTTGTAGGATTATAGTTCCAAACACATATATGGGAACTGATTAATACAGTTAAATGCTCCAGGCCTATAAACTTTCCAGGTTCCCCCCTGCCGTGTCGCCTTCATTAGGGGGTGCTGCTGGGAAGGTCGGTAAATACAACTGGTGTTGATTATCTGTTGATATTTGTAGAGCTCGGGAGCTCTTTTGGTGTTACAGTGTCAAGTGCCAAGTCCAATGGCCTCTGTTTGGGTCATGCAGCTGCCCCCATCCGCATTGCAGTGTGAGGCAACCTCAGTGCCTAAGCCACCAGCCCCTGTGGAGCAGCCCAGGCGGCTGTTTTCTCTGCTGTGATCCTGCACATCAGGCATGGCTGCTATCTGTGATCTGCACAGTGTGGCAAGGGGGGAGATGCTTCAGAGAAGGGCTGCTCCAGATGCCTTTTGCCAGCTGTGCTCCAGCAGCCCCATCACACTGGGCAGTGCACCAGAGCCACAAAGTCAGAACCGAGGGAATGAAAAGGAAATGGAGAGAATGTTTCAGTCTTTAGTGAAACATGTGCAAGCATCAATAAAAGATGTATCAGGAGGCTGAGGAGAAAGTAGACTTACAGTAGCTTTCCTGTAGTTCACAATAGGTGACCAGAGGAGCCTCATTTGGTGTTGGCAACCTTTGCGATCGCTACCAAAACGAAAAATATTCTTCTCGCTGCTGTTGCATCACATCTTGTGCTTTCTGTCCTTAGCAAGAGATTTGCTATCACAACCCTTAGGATTAGCCTATCTAAACCTACAAAATGAAAAAAAAAACCTGTTTCTCTCGTATTTGTGTAGCACATCTACAGAGCCAGGACTAGAATTTTAGAATAATGTATTTAACAACAACAACAAAAATAAAGTCAATTTAAGAGCAAATCAATCTTACATGAGCAGAATGTTTCTAATGTAAAAAGGCAGCTGAATTAGAGGATTAGGTCACACTGCCTGATTAACATCATTTGATCTTCTGCTATTGAAAAGCCACTAGGCTTCTCAGAGAATGGAAGCATTCAAACTTTAAATGAAACCACAAGCCTAGCTTAGAAAAAACCTGCTAAACTGAAAACTTGCCTTGCTTCAGTAATTGTCGGTTTCTCTCTGCTGCTAGGGGATGCATCCAAATCAGGATTTAGAAATCCCTCACATTTTGATATAACAAAGAAGGGCTGCAAAACTGAACAAGGGAATCTTAGGCACTACCTGGGAGAGACTTACAGCATGTGAAGTTTGCCTTGCTTTCCCATGTCATATTTATTTCTTGTTTAAAGATAGATGGAGAAAAGATGGTAAAAGATTTGTTTCATGTTTGTTTTCTCTGTAACATATTCGCTGTTCATTTTGCCTTTTTAACTTTTTTGAGAGGGGAGAGGAGGTGACAGAAAAAATGAAGCTCACCCTGGACTGCAAGGCCCACTCAGGATCTGAGTGGTACCCAACTGATGACATTTGATAAGACAGCAAGAGAGGAAGGGAGTTCTAGTTACAGTTGTTATTTTTTTTAACAATATTTGTTTTAACTTGAAAGACTAATGAACATTTTTAATGAAGGAAGCTTTTGTTAAAGTTTTAACTCTTGCTTGGGACCCCCCAGGCAAAATCGTAACACATCAGCCTTGATCGCAAATTTTTTAAGGTACAGCAAGAAGGAAGGAAACTTTATATGATATAATTTAAGCACGTCATCACTGAAAACACCAAGGATAACAGTAAACCCCACAAAAAAAAAAAAATCGCCCATCTACCTTTCTTACCTTTTCTGTTAAGAAGTTTTTACTATTTTCACTTATTATACTCTAAATTAGTTTTGAAGAGATTTTTACAGTCCCCTGCCACTGTCAACACTTAAAGTAAATAGCAAGCAGACAGAAATTGAAGAATTTATTTCCTATCTTTAATGACCTGATGATCAGTTTGCTCAAAGGATTTTTTTGTGCTCTTTAGAAAGTATTAACCAGTATTCACGAGCAGTGTCCTTTTTTATTATTTGAAAAAAATACTCATTTAAGATTCATGATGTTATTTTCAGTCATGGTGTTAATTCTTTTGCTCTGTATGGGGAAAACCCCAATGTTTTAAAATATGGAAGAGCTGTGAATGTCATTCCTCCCCAGTCATGCTTTAGGCACTGCATGTTCGTGTAACGAGCACACAGATCCTGCTCAGTCTACTGCATTTTCATCAGTCTCCCAAATGCTGGCCAAGTCAGGCCCTGCTTAACTTCCAAAATCAGATGTGATCCGGTATGTAACAATGTAAAGAAAAATAAACCCTGAGAGGCGCTCTGAATTATAATGTAAATTTTTTTTTTACATCCAAGAAAGAACAAAATGGAAGTTTTATCACAGCTTTGCTTCCTTTTGAGTGCCCCCACCCACCCTCATTACTGTGAGCAACGTTTTCTCAAAATAAAGGCACACTGATTTGTTTGTTATTTTAGGCTCTGAGAAGAAGGTCAGACTGGAACGCTGTCTGTGTGTTCTGGTCCCATTAGAGGATCTGTAAATGTACTTATCTCCATCCACTGCAAACCAGTTCATTCTCTTCCAGGGAGAGCTTATGATATCGTAAAACTCTATGTGTCATTTTATGTGTGATACATGTTCGTGTGTCTTTGCAGAATCTGAAGCCGCTTCGTTCCTGTCAGTTCTCATGAGAGGAGAGATGCCCTGTAATTGGCTTTATTAGCCTCACGCCCCAGCCCTCAGTGGCTGGCTGTTATTTCATCAGCTGGTGACAGGGTGCAGCTGGTTTGTGCCCCAAGCACAGAGTGGGGGGCAGAGGGGGTACAGCCCCGAGGCCACAGGGCTCTGCTGTGGGGGCTGCAAGGAGGCTGCAAAGGGCAGGACCTGTAGCCACAGCTGGAGGCTGTGCCCCCTTCTCTCTCATGTGACCAAGGCAGCTCCTGCTCCAACTAAAAAATAAAAATAAGAGTAAAAATAAAAAAAAAATCCTTCTTGGTATTTTTGTCCAAATATTTGAGCCCCTCAGACATCCATGGGCAAAACACACCAGCAACTGGCATGCCCTTGCTAATCCAAGGGAACCTTTTGCAAGGGCCTCTGCTCCCAACCTGAGATTGACTCTAATTATCCATTGTTCTGTCTTCCCCTCTGTGAGCCTCTTGCTGAATGTATTGTGCCACCCAGCATATTAGTCAATCATCACAGCTTACGGAGCGCTATACTTTACATCTTGGCTTCAGTGCCATTCATGTGCACTCAGTGGAGACAGCAAGCAGTTTTAAGACGCTGGGTAGATTTAAGCGTGCTAGGGCCTGTCTGTCCCTATAGTAAATAGTTTTGCTGACATTTAAGCTGCACTTGGCTTGATGTTAGGTCAAACAAAAATGTCACTCTATAATCACTTTTTAAATAGCTGTTTCCGGCTCAGTTAGTACTGTATAGTTCCAGAAGAGAAAGCACTTACAAGCTGACAGACAGAAAGAGGAACCGTCTGTGTAGGATGTTTGCCTAATCCCATCCCTGCCCTTGCCTGTCAGGCTTGGGGGCTTTGTTTGTTATGTTGGTTTTTTTTTAAAAAAAAGCGTATACAATTTAATGCCACCGTACTTTTCAGCTGGGCAGACTCTAAAGAAAACTCATGAATAAGTTCTGGGGAGGACCCTTTGATGTAGATGTGAGGGGCTGGGATGGCCCAGGAGGGGATTCTTCCCTCAACAGCATTTGGGGTTGTTGCTGTCTTGGGGCACTATGCTGCTGAGATACCATTGCTGGGAGGAGACATGTAGGTAAGATCCTAATGAGCTCTGACAGCTGAAAATGTGAGGGTTTTCGCATCCCCCAATACCACTCCTTAAATTAGGCTCTACCTCTGAACCAGCTTGTGGAGGACATGGACCACAGGGGAAGCCATGCAAGACTCACTTCCTCTCTCAACCACCTCAGTTTGGTGTGTGAATGTCTCCACAGGGTTTCTGTGAGGCTCTGGCATCCTGCTCTGCCCTGAGCGGACACTCACATCCCCACGGAGCACAGCAATGGCTTGCCACGGGGCTCAGCACTGCTTGCCAGGGACCTGGTCACACAGACAGGGTGGAAGAGGCAGAGCACCCTGTGGTGAGGCTGAGGTATGTAGGTGGCTCTCCTCACCACAGCCCAAAAATGGCTGGAGGGAATACCTGCACCCCACCACTTAGAGGAGTGTCTGAGGTGGCTCCTTCTTACAGGTCCCACTCTCCCAAAATCAGCTATGTGTGAAATGCTACCCACCTGCAGCGGTTTTTTTTCCTTGTAAGCCATCCTGGGGATTAGGAGCAGGGTTTTTTGTGGAAATGGATGGCAGAAATCACGAAGTGACAGGTAGAGTTTTCCATTGTGGAACAGCTGTAGAAGGCAAAGCATGAGAGATTTGTGAAGAGAAGTGACACTTTGTGATCTTTTGTCCAGAAGGAACAGTGTTGGAAAAAACATGGAAACCTGTGAGGGAATAAAGCAGTCTTCTCATCAGTGGCTTAGCAGCCTTTCTTGGCTTCCACTGTAACCTTTTCCTTCTTAATTTGATCTCTGGTTCTACTTTTTCTAACAGGCTGGTGAAACACTGGAGCAGGTTACCCAGAGAGGAGGCAGAAGCCCCCTCCCTGGAAACATTCTAGGTCAGGTTGAACAGGGCTCTGAGCCACCTGATCTAGTTAAAGATGTCTTTGCTCACTGCAGGGATGTTGGACCAAATGGCTTTTGAAAGTCCCTCCCACCTCAAAACATTCTATGATTGTAAGGTGGGAGCCTGAGAAAGTGCTATAGACATGACTGAATGCCACCATGAGAGTCGAGCCAAAGTCTGAAACACCCTGACTGCTCTTTCAGGGAGGCTACTGACCCCAGCTTGTAGGTCTTACTTGTAAGTAATTTCCTTTTCTGATTAGAAGAGTGGCACCAACCTGAATGTGTCAACATGGGGATTTCCTGCTCTGTTGATTTTCCTCAGTATTCTAAAGCAAGGTGCATGCTATAGTTTTGAAGCTGAAAAGCAAGTTTATTTCTGTAGTTATATATTTCCAATCTGCATTTAGACAGTAAGTAGTAAATCTTCACACATTCCTCACTCCACATCCTAGTTACAGTGGGTGGTGGCTACTGTCTAATCACATAATAATGAACACGATAGATAAGCAAAACTCTTCCACGTTCAGGCTGTGAGATAAGCTTTTGCCAAATACAGTTACAAACTATGGGGCACTGTGAAGGGGGAGCTGCAAAAAATATTACAGCCTCCAGGATGTAGGGCAGGATAATCTTTTGTTTACAACTACCCAACAGAAATAACTTTTGTTACACCTTGAATCTATACCTGCAAATCCTTTTCTTGTAGGAAGGGTTTAACAACTTGGAATACCTGCACTCTTGCTCAACCGCTGATGTAAAGGCAAGTGGTTGCAGTTGCATGCAAGATGGGGGGCAGCCACTTTGGGGCTGGTAGAGGGTTCATCCTAACTAGGGGATGACTAAGGAAGAAATGGAGGGATGGAGTATACACAGCAAACAGCAAATACAGTAAAATATGACCATGCATTCAAAGTCCAGACACTTCTTCCTGGTTTAGGTTATCTGCCAGTAAAATAAATGAAATGGGGTTAGAGGAGCCACCTGTGGGTGACCATTCCTGAGAAAGCATAAAAAATAGCATGCACTGAAAAACAAATGCTGTGAGCTGGTTAGCTCAGTCAGTTGAGCATAGCGCTAACAACGCTTAGGTCAGGGGTTTGATTCCCGTTCGGTCCCCATGTGTTGCCTGATCTAGTCGAGAGGTGGCATCCCTGGCGGCAGGGAGGCTGGATTAAAACGATCTCTAAGGTCCCTTCCAGCTTAGGCCATTCTTTGATTTCTGGCCTTACACAGAATTCATTGACCAAGAGGACTCAGGCTAGGGAAAAGAAAAGGCCTTATCAATGGTTCAGACAGAGACTTTAATAGAAGTTTACACTTTGTGTTGTGGAGTTCTTCTTTCTCATAAAAAACACAGTGCAGAGTAAGGGTGAGCAATGGCAGTTTTGTTACATGTTATATGCAAAATCAAATATCATCTTGTATGCCACAATGAACCATCAGTGAAATGCAATGTTTAGAAGTGTAAGCTATCCCCCTTTTTTTTTCTGCTCATCGTCAAAAGAAGACTTAGAGAACTCATGCAAGAGAAAATTTTTTTCAGTCTTAAAGCATATAAAATGCACTAAGGCATTCAGCTGAAAGACACTTTCTAGGAAATCAGAGTTTAATAACTGAATATTATTTAAACTATGACAATTAGCTGGGTTTTTTTCACATTAAAAGCATTTCACTTTCTATTGTACAGCATATACACCATATTCAGTAGTGTGTAATTAGTAGATACATTCTTGCAACATCATACATCATTCTTGTAATGAAGATCACAAAATCACAGAATGGTTGAGGATGGAAGGGAATTCCGGAGCTCATCTGGTCCAATCCCCCTGCTCATAGCAGGGTCAGCTAGGACAGGTGGTCCAGGACCAAGTCCATTTGGCTTTTGCCTGTGTCCAAGGATGGAGATTCTGCAACCTCTCTTTGTCATCTTCTGTGACAAATTGCCATTCCTTTTTGCCACCTTTAAAAAGAAAGGATCTTCCCATATACAGCTGTTTAAATGGGAAAAAAAACACCCCAAAACATTAGAATGAGAATTAAAAAGATGTTAACATTTCCACTTTTTGTTTTGCTGACTCCACATTCTTTAGTTATATATAAAAATTTATGCAGGGATTTTATGAAGTGCTTCTTTACACCCGCAATTTTACTGTTTCTTTGCAAGTGGATCATAAATCCTCAGAACTGACCTGCAGCCATGTACCATTGAAATTCCCAGGAATTTTTCAGGGTTGCAAATTATCTTCTGAGCTACCGCTGATTTTCATATCCTGTATTTTTCATATGGGGAATCTAATCCAGTAGTATCAACCTGAATTTCTGCTGTGTGGAAAAATACCGATTCTAACTTACCTGCCTTTTAAACTAAGGTTCTTTGGGTAAAGTATGCAGATACTTACTTTTTTTTGAAAAAAAAAAAAACAACAAACAAACCAAACCAACAAACAACTGAATTTGAACACTTGATCTTGAATATGTTTTATATTTTAAAGCAAATATATAGTAAATTTGCAGGTTGTGTATATATTTCTAAAGAGAAAGTACGCTTTTGTGTAGAGTGTGTATCTCAATTCGGCTTCTTGACTGGGTACAGTGGCAGATGTTATGTGTGCCTTAATAGGTACACAATAGATACACAATGTGTTTCTGCTCTGTGGGAATACGTATTTTGCTTTTTATTGTTTTGCTAGGAATAAAATTACCAAAAGTTTTTATAAGCAGAGGAGCAAGATCCCTCTCAAAGAGCTTTTTGGAGTGTGAAAGTGGCACAGTGTACGTACAAAGACTCCAGAAAGCATTTTAAGACCCCAGTGCAAGACACCCTGATAAACTGTTCTGCCAAATTGTTCCACTTCCAGGCACGGACAGGTCACTGCGGTGACATTAGGAAGATGACAGCAGTGCCTGAACAATGATCCAACACAAAATATATTCAGTGCTGTTTTGGCTGTTCAGAGGGTTGTTCCAAATAACGTTACAGAAGGGTCAGATTATAAAATTGTTGGGGTGAGATTTGTTTTAGCTGACCTTTGTCAACTAATTACGCTGTGGTTCACAATTCATAATAAAACCTACTCCAGTAAAATGTCTGTGTATCGTCTTCTTTGTCTAGCTGCTGTGGTTTTTTTGGTTAATAGGTTTGATTTTTACAAAGCTTGTCAGTGAGACTCTTGCTGTCTCAAAGTTATGTATTTTTTTTTTTATTATGTGAACAGTTCAGTCAAACCAAATATGACAACTTAAAGAGGTGCAGATGGCTATCGAGCTGAAGAGGACAGGCTGTCTAAAGCAACTGGTAGAGAAGGGAGTCTTCTACTCGGCTGACTGAAGTTTGACTCTGCTAATGCGGTAATGACTTTTTTCCTCAGCCTCAGTTTGTGGCTTGAAGTTTTGTACTTTCCTTGGTGTGGACTGTGACTCTACTAATGGTAAGCATTTTATTTTCTGAAAAGTTATTCCAAGGGGCAACTGTAAATTCCTTCCAAAATCATACTTGTTTCACAAGTATCAGGGAAATTTGGGGTTGGGTTTTTTTTACACTGGGTTGTCAGTTATTCATTGTTGTTATTTGACTTTCCCTTGTAAACACTGGTACAAAATAAAATAAGCATATGCAGAAAGGTAAAAGGTAAATCCTTATTTTCTCACAAAACCTGTATTCCATGATTCAAGGTTTATTTGCTTTTTTTTCCCTGATTTCATTTTTTTTCTTTAATATTTTTCAATTTCTCTTGCTTTTTTTTCCCAGTTATTTTTACCATCTTTTTTTTTTGCAGTTTCCTGTTCCCTCATGACAGCTCCTAGGTGCTATGTTAGAAGTGGTTTAGGTAGATACTATTCTGTAAGGGAAAACTGTTCTGCTCAAGAAAACCTAGTTTGTTTGGAGAGGAAAAAATGGTCTCATCCTTCCTCATTCTTACATCGGGAATGTTTTAGTGTCTGAACTAGAAGGCTGAAGTACTACCAGGCAGTAATATTTCAGGTAATTGAATTTGGGGGTTTCAGAGTGGTGAGGTTTTTTTGTGGCCATGGTGTGGTAATTAAGGGCTGGTCTTGTATTTTAACTTTTCATCCTTGAAATACGACCTCTTTTGTTTTGCACAGATTAACTGGACATTTCATTTATTGTGACCAACAGCCAAGATACTCCATTTATAATTGAATTACACATTTAGATATAAAGTCACAGCTCCATTTCATGCAACATTTTGCTCTGAATTTGTGACTTGACACATAGGAAAAGCGGGGGGCCTTCTACAGTAAGGGGCTGCCCTACGATCCCGTATTTCATTGCTGGGAAACACTGGCAGGGCAATGAGCATCCTCCCCTCTGGAAGTCCTCAGATCCTCAGGTCACTGAGAATCCTCCCAGTCCCTGTCTAGGGAGTCCTCAGACCCAAGGAAATGTTTTCTTTGCCTCTGAATGCACCTGTGAGAAACGGGTTGTGTCACACTACATACAGTTTGTTGGTGTTGGTTGGAGCTTTATTCTGCTCTCTTTTTTGTGTGTTCTCTGCATGGAAACATTTCAGCAAACCTTTCTGTTGGCTTTTTGGCTGCAGCATTACTGAAAAAAAAAAAAAGTGGAAATGGCAGTTTCAATGCACAGTTGGAAGCAGTGTCTCCGAAGCTTTGTTTGCAGGTGTTTTTCAGCCACCCAGCAGAGCACAGAAAATGCCATAGTTATGTCTGTGATGAACACAGCTCGGGTATAGGCTGGGTAATACTGACAGCTCACCTTAAACAGTGTCTTGGCTGGAAACATTCCAGGAAAGAGGTTATGAGTAATTTTTAATGATAAGTCTCTTTCTGAATTGAAGAGTTCACAGCAGAAAAAGACAAATGCATCACTTTTAAAATACACTCATTGGAAGTCTTTTTCAATCAATCAGCCTTGACAAAAATAGCCTGTGAATATAATTATGAAGGTCACTTTTATTTTGGGAGAGGTTTTCATTGCTCCAGCTATTAGGTATTATTTTAAAAAATTTTCAAGACGCTTCCTGTCCCAGTGGATTTGTGCAAGCTTAATTCAGTTATGTTCTATTATTATATTCAATGTATTTTTCACAAATGAAATAAAACATATAAATGCTTTATCAAAAGCATCGTCACATTTTTTTCTTTGCTGATAAGATGGCTCTGTTAAAATTTCTCTCTCACTCGGTTCTTCAAAGCTTTTTATATTCTGGAAAAGATGGACACTGGGAGCATGTGCCACTGTAACTGGGTGTGAGAACTTGAAGAAATATTTATCTTCAAATCAATAGAGTACTTTGGACTCAGGGATTTATTTTTATTTTTTTTTAGTTAAAATAAGAACATTAGGTCATGAGCTGTCATTCCAAAATTGAATAAATCTTTCTGAAAACATTTTTTTGTCTATTCTATCTCTGTTTTTTCAACGAAAATGATTTATTGGATTTGACATAAATCCTTGCATAGTTTCAACATGTGTCTGCTTCTACTGACAGATAAACTGCATAGGTAAAAAAAATTACTCTAAAGCTACCACTTGCATATTAGAAATGTGTGTGTTGCTTAAACAACAGCAATGGTTGAAATTACAGTCAATTTATTACCCAGTCCCATGACACAAAACTATGTTATCTTTCTAAAGAAGAATATATATGTATATGTTCTGCTGTTTGCTTTTGAATTACCCGTTGCTGCTGCTTGATCACAAATTTTAATTATGGAGACAGTCTCCCAGAACCTGCTAGTAATTAATGGCTGTGACTTGTGTGTGCCTTTGTGAAGCATGCAGTGTGCCTGCAGATAAACAACTAATTAACACTTTTATACAAGTGAAATGGATTTCCAATTATTGCTGTCTTCCCCCAACCCCCTGTTCTTCACGTGCATTTCGCTTAGGCCTTAGGGGTACCCCCTGGCTTACCAAACCAGATATCCTTGTCTTTCTCTCTTCGCCATTTAGAAAGGCTTTAATCCAAGGCAGGCTGCTGCACTTGCCCTCATGCTGCTGTGCTTTCTAGGGATAGAATGAGCTTTTTATATAAAACAAAGGAATCATAAAGAGCGTTTGGGCAAGAGCAGCGGTGGTAGTTTATAATCGGACGTGACACTGCCAGCGGGTCTGTACTGGTGTTAGGAGTCTGTAGAATTATCGCAGGTCGTTGGATTAGCTCAGAGGACTAAAGGGGAAAAATGCGGCCAGTGGTATCCAGTGTATATGGGTACAAACTAGGAAACCCAGAGGAATCTGTAACACGGTGTATTACAAGCAGCACAGAGGTGCAAACTAGTCCTGTGACCCGCTTATCTGCAGAAAGCTGGGACTCGATCCAGCCGCTTTGATCCTCCGAGAAAGGAGGGAATGCAGCATCATGTACAGCTAATTTGGTAGAGTTCACTTAGAGTACAGCTCCAGACCCCGCATAGTCAGGACGGTGTGACCCCACTGCTGTGCGGGGAGAGCCGCCCGCCCACCCTTCTGAAGCACGTTGTTGCTCTTTGCCAGCCCAGTGCCTTTCCACAGGGTGGGATTTTTGTTTTAAGAGTTGCTTTAAGAAAAAAAAAAAAAAAAAAAAAAAAAAATTTTCCTCCAAAGAGAGACCCACCTCCTAAGTACAGTAGTCCTCTGTTTCCACCAATGTATTTGGAAATCTTTACAGCATGACACCAGAGCCAGCGCAACTTCGAAGCTTTATTTCTCAGAGGAACAGCAAATATGGAACATATTACCTTACCAGGGAAAATCCTGACTTGGATTACTGCTCTGGCACTTTCCGAGTGGTCTTCTCACACTGTATCCCAAAGTGCCTCACACGGTAATAAATTACATTACCCACAACCAGTATGACCTCAGTGAGATCCTCCTACAGCCAAGAATAGCTCCATGTTACTGTCGCTTAATTAGTGGTGATATTCATTAGCTGAGGAAGTGAGAGCCAGGAAACTATCCTTTACTCTTTGTGGCTGGTGTCGTGACTTGACACAAAAGCCAGCTAACCAGTCACTGGCAGCTGGCTGAAGGGAGGTTAGGTATCTCCAGGGGTTCATTCCTCTGGCCCATGAGAGGGACATGGCACACACACGGTCACCCTTGCATGCACACCACACGTATGGTCACACTTGGGGTTGTTATCTCACCTTTCTGCAAGTATGACCTGAGCTGCTATCACCTTAAACTGTGCACCGCTCTGACCTTAAATCTTAACCCTGTGTTATGTGATAGGGGTAGCCCTCCAATCTTGCAGCCTGGAGAGCTCCGAGTTGAGGCTAAAGAGTGTTCCCAGGAGGTATAGAGACTGGTATGTCTAAGTGCATCCAGCACATTAAAATAGCATTAGGCAAACTCAGTTAGGTTGTTTGCTGCCATCCAGGTATCCCAGGTCACTAGATTATCTCAGAGAACTAAATGGAAAAAATGTGGCCAGTGGTGCCCCATTCAAGGAGCCTTGCTGGGAACAGGAATCAAAGACTCCATATTCTGACGTGGAGTGAAAAAGACATCTCTGCTTGTGCAGCCTGATGTTGTTAGTGCCTGGCCTTAATTTTTGCAAGCCTAAGTGACAAACTAAGACTGCAGGCTGGTGGAGAACTGGAGGAGCAGCATACAGCTTCTTGTGCTCCAGAGGGAAAAGCTTATGCTGCCCCTCTAAGCTGAAAATGCTGGGGTGAGCACTGCCAGCAGCACACAGAGGGATTGATGCTGCTCACTGTCCCACACATGGCACAGCCTCTGCCCAGTGCTGCCCTTCTAGCTGATGGCATCCTTCCCCTGCAAACTGGAGTTGTGTCAGGAGGGTTTTGATCCATGTGAAAGGCAGGCAGAGAGCAGGCTAGGACCTGTGTGAGCCTGAATGCAGCTGTCAGTCTCAAGATCTCATAGATATGTAGATGTGCTCTGATGTTCTTCTCCCTGAATGCTAGCATTCTTGGTCTTTCTGCTCCTTCCTGACTTTTGACATGTCTCTGACAGCCTGCAGGGCTCCTTGGTATCACTGTTCCATTCAGAGTTCGTCCACCTCTCTTAACCCCCTTTACTCTGTCAGCAACCTTCCTCACCCTCGCACACACAACAGAAACCCAGTTGCCTCCTAGAGCTTCTCTCTCTTTTTAAAATTTTTTATTTTTTTTTTTTTTTACATATGAGAAATACCTTCAGGCTTTTCCTTCTGCTCCTCTGCTCTGCTCCACACCACATATTCTGGAAGTCACCTTCAGACCACACTGGAGTGTTACCTCTATTGCCCAGGGCTGGGATCATGTTACAGCTTCCCTCTTCTCACTAAAGATGTGTGCTCTGATTTGAACTTCTCCAAAGTTCAGGGATGTTTGGAATCTGAGCTTTTGGCTTGGACCCCTCTCAGTGCCTTGTGTCGGCATCTAGGAGTTGACAGAAGTTGTTTGCGGCCGGGGCAGTCAGGCCTGCAGGATGCAAGTGACCAAAAATAAATGAAAAAAATTCCAGCACGCAAATGAACAAATTAAAACTGGCCCCATGATGAATTGCATGGCCTTCGGAGATACCATATTAACACCTCCATCTTTCCACAGAAGCCACAGGTCAGGCAATGCTTACCTGGCTGCAAGTAATCCCAATAAGCAAAGAAATTGCAGGATGCTAGGTCACATATCCCGCCCTGATGGCACATGCTTTCATATTCTTGCTTTCACTGCAAGGGACTGGGCTAGGAGAAGGTGATGGGGAAGATCCTCACAGGGAAATAACCCCATTTGTCACATGGCTGCTAACCTCTACGATGGCTCTGGGGAGGCTGGGCAGCAGGAGAGAAGAGGTGATGGGCAGAACAAGTGGAGTTTTTATTTTTCTTTATTTATTCAACATGCATAGGTTGGAGGGAAGAAGATGAGGCTTGTTTCAAGGCCCTTATCAACGCGCAGTTTATGTTCCCCTCCAGGCAGCGTGGCATCACACCTCAGGGCAGTGTCGCATCACATCTCTTGGGGTCGTGCCTGCCCCTGCTGGGGGTCATGAGCGAGGCTACCCACAGGTGTGCTGTCCCAGCACCCACAGCCCACCCCTCAGGAAAGGGGTCCCGCAGTGCCGACTGTGCAAGCCTCGGAGAGCCTGCCCGTTGCCAAAACAAGCAGGGTGTCATTTTCTCTCCTTCTGCCTACAGGAACCAAAGGCTTCCTTCCTCTCCTTTCCTCCTGACAGAAAATAGGCAGCTGAGAGAGGAGCCAGAGAGGGCAGGGTGAACCAGCAGCCTCTGCACCCCCCTGCTAGGAGGGAGCTGCTGCAGCCCCAGCTATTTTTAACTTGTTTTTGTGGCATGCTGGCAGTCGCATCCCCCGTTACTTTCTTCCTTCTCAGTGTCTCTGTGTGTCTTTGCGGCTCCTTCCTGCTACCGTGAGATGTGTGAACTATATATGGCCTGGGAAATCTGTGGCAGGCAGTATTTTTAACCCATCCAAGCCTCCGGTTTGCAGGCTGCTCTGACGCAGTTTATCCGACTTTGCAAGTTTCTCATGGGAATGACGAGTGCCCGGCCGCAGCAGCCTGCGGTGCGTGGCTGTTTTATTTTTTTGCCCTCCGTGTTGCAAACCTTTGGGGCCCGGGATGACATCTCAAGACTTGGGAAGCAGCAGACCTTTGTTTGTGCACAGGGGAGGGTTTAAGCCAGGCTGTCATCTGGATGTCAGCTGCAGGTCTGTGAAATGAAGTGGCTTTTCCAGCCAGCCAAGTGTTGCCATCGAAACCTGGCAGGGCTGAGCACAGGGAGCATCTTCCTAAACGCCTGCACTCCTGCAAAATGTGTGTCTCAGCTCAAAGTCCCTCTTTGTACTCTCCCTGGCAATATTTGGAGGTTAGCACTGCAAAATTTGTTTCTGTTTGGTACATTGCTCAGCTCTCCAGAGACCTGCTCCGTAAGGTTCGTGTCCTTCTCTGGACACAGTGGGGAGGCTAATGGAGGGTGGTGGTGTTGCTCCCAAAAGGCAGCATCCGTGGACGCCGAGCATCCAGCTGGGTCCTGTGGGCTTTTTCGTGAAGGTTGGGAGCAGGAGCAGAGGGTCTGTGTCTGGGGCAGTGCTCCAGTTCCGCAAAAACGCTGAGTGGAGAGAATAAACAAAGCAGACGGTAATATCCAGGCCACTCAGGATGATTTAAAGAAAGATGGGGGAGGAATGTAAGTCCTAAGATAAGCCAGGGACATCAAAATCAGATGGAAGGTGCAAGAGAACAGGTTTACAGTGACAAAACTCTCGCCAATTTATGTCCCGTGTAGAACAGACCGAATAAAATTACAGGATGAAATATCTAGGAGCAACACTTCAACTAGATCCACATGCCCAACAGATCTTTGTTCTTGCCTCTTATTCTACAGCTAAAACTCTCCCTGAATAAAAAGGTTCTGCAGAGAACAAAAAGTTTCATTAGGCATTTTTATTTCTCGTGGCCACTTATTATTTTCTGATTTATATTCAATAGGGAGAATACTGGAAATATTCTGTCCAAAACCATTCTTTAAGCATTTTCTCTTGTACTGTCTCATCATCATGGCTAGACTTTGCGAACAAAGATATGGGAAGAGCTCTACCCACACTTGCTACAAGCGCACTGATGGCTAAAAAAGCTGATGCGGGACAGGCAAGTCCGCTTGCAAAAGGCACAGCAGAAAGTCTCCTTAGGCGATATTGGCGAGGCACGGTTCTTTCTGCGTGGTCTTTTCTCCTCGAGACTACTGTTTACAGCATGAATATTCATTTTTCTCATAGTGATATTTTTTTTTCTGAAGTTCCTTGAGAACTTAAATAACATGTTTTAGATATTTACAACCTTGTATATTAAAAATTATCCTAATCAGATTTTCTTCTATGAGAAAATGATGTCTCTTTCTGTGTTTCTTCTTCTTTTAATATTTATGATGCATACAGGCTCAAATTGAATAACCACTATCCAAAGTATCTTGTCTATGACTTTGCTACTGTAGAAGAATGAATTTGCCTGCAAGCATATATTCGCAAATGTATTTGTGTTCCTATATAACTATGTGCTTTCATCTACGATTTTCATTTCTACTGTTTCCTCAGTAAGAATCCTAACTCTGTCAGTAAAGAAGTTTACTCTAAATCCTTGGGATGCAGTCAATTCTCATAGATTTTACTGTGCTTTGGACTAGGCCCTTATAAAAACTAATTTTAATTGAAATGCTTGATTCTAGGTTCATGAAAGTAACTGTAATTTGTGAAGATTATCCTTTCAGACTTTAAGGATTTACACAGTTTAAGGCATGCTAATCAGTGTTTATATGGTAATAATTTGACCTATGCAGTGCTCCATTCAATTTATTTTATTTGCCAATAAGGTGTGATATTTCAGTTTGCGAAAAGGGAAGAGTCGTGGATATTTTCAGAAAACCACTGGTTCTGGTACCATGACACTAGCCAGTATTATGGGAAAGGCTAATTTCTCAGGGCCGATTGGACCAGTATAGAAAAACCTCTGTGTTCAGGAAACCATTTTTCATGGGTGATTAACTCCTTGGATTTATAAACATTTAGGTAAAACAACACCAACGATGTGAGTTTAGCAAGATTAAAAGGAAGCATGAGATGTGTTTATCACCAACAGGTAAAACAAAGGAGCCAGATAATTCCTCATGACTCCACTGGTGACAACTACCCCTGGGAACAACTGAGCAGCTTGGTGATGTTAGTAAAGATGTACTTTCATTTAATAAAGAAAATCTGGGATAAAATTCTTTCAAAGGTGGACTATCACATTCGGTGAAGCAAGGATCTTATCTTGCTTGGTGAGTGCTATTTTCCAAGCAGATGTTTGGTCCTGAAAATTGCGAATATTCTTAACATGGCACCATATCAAAACTTAGCTCTAATTGTCTTCTATCAGAGAAGGCCTCAGTTTAAGTGCACACATTATTTTGGGATCAAAATGGTTTTATCATTCCAGAGATACTTTCCCAAGTGTTCCCATGACATGCAGTGGTCAGTGGACTTTTTAATTCTGCAGATGCCAATTAGAAAACAAGGCCTAAGAGGAAGTTCATTTCTAGGCAGTGAGAGCACATCGTGGGTGGCCGTAGCAGCCACAAAGCCTACGACTTCAGCCACCTGAGAAATTAAATAATGAACCCGGACTGAGGAAGCTCACGGGCATTACATCATTTACACATAAAAACAAAAAACAGATTTATAGGGCACATGGGTGGCTGTGAAATCACCAACAGCCAATCTAGAAGTCTCAGCTATATCCAACAGACTAATGCCCTTTAATACCATTTTTTGTAGAAGGGCATCCCACAAACCTTCTCTGCTTTGGGTCTCTGGTTTTCAGTTGTGGCTGCAGATTGACTGTGACGTATTGACTCTGGGCTGAATTGCCTAAGCTGCAGCTGTACAGGGTGTGCTTTGCACTGGAGGCATAGTATGTGTGTCGGGTATTTTTCCAAACAAGTTTAGCCCTGGAGAGATGAACTGCTACTGCAATTTTAACAGGGATTGGGAACTGACTCAAGGGGTTTCTAGAGCTCTGATGTGCTTGAAACATTTTATTATGGTGGTACTGACTGCAGGGAAGTTGGGATAGGGCTGATCTATTTCAGAAATTATGAGTTACTAACAGTCTGAAAAAAAATATTGATAAAAACCCAACTGCCTAATACAAAAGGTTGAGAATTAATAGCTTACAGTACTAGCTAAGCAGCAATGGATTTGCAACCAGTAGTGGCAGAGGGAATTGCTGCAGTGGTCCTCATTGGAAATGGTAGGAGGAGAGTCCTAGGTCTGGCTTTAAATAAAGGAGGAACCATGAGAATAAATAGGTGATTCTGCAAGGAGAAGGGCAGCAAGGCTGAGCAGCCACGGAATAGATGCTGTCAAAAAAAGGAGGCAATGGGATCCTTGCAGACAGTGGTTATTCCTCAGGGCCTAGGCCTCCATGTACAGCAGCTGTAAGGCCCTTCTGAGTGTAACCCATCTCTATTGCTTTAGGCTTCCCAACTCCTCCCGTGGCCCAAAATGCAACCGTCACCTCAGGGAGCAGGTCAGACCGTGACTAGCTTATATCCCTAAAAAAGCACCTTCTGCACACTGACCCTGGGCAGTCTCACTGAAAGCTTCTCTGAGCTTTCTTTAATTAAAACTTTGATTTGGGCTCACGCAAAAGAAAACAAACATTGCCTGGTTCCAGTGTTCAGATCCTTCAATGTAAGCCAGATGTCACAGCTGCTTCATACAACTGCTCTTGGTGCAGCAGCTGTGACCTCCTGCCACACGCCACAGAAGGGTAGCAGGCAGGAACATGCCTGGTAGCTGATTCCATGTGCCTCGCTTTCATATTTAGTCTCAAAATATGTTTCCTGGTCCTGATATTCTCACTCCTCTCCTTTTTTTTTTTCCTCATCCTCTCTCTTCCTTCGTACCTTGAGACTTGGAATACAATTCATTCATTACTCAAGGACCAAAAAGAAGGAAAAAGAAAAAAAAAAGAGGAAGAAAGAAAAAAAAAGAAAAAGAAAGGAAGAAAGAAAAAAGCCACCCTATGTCCCTTTGTTTGTTTCTAAGGCAACAGGTAGGAGATGCAGAGCACTGGCATCCTCCCAGCTGCACGCCGGCAGTGTCAGGGCTGCTCAGTGCCCCATAGGGACTGGTAGGAGGCTGTCTGTCTGTCTGTCTATCAGCATGGGTGCTGGGAAAATGGTGTGAAACAAATAAGCCTCGCTTGTGCTCTCGTGTCAGCCTTTTGTGCAGGGCTACTGCCACGGCTGCCCGGTCCAAGGCTCCGGGTGATTGGAGGCAGACGAGCAGGCAGGCAGGTGAAAAACATGTCTCAGGCAGCCTCAAATGCCAACCTAAAGGCTGAGACACACTTGAAACAACAGGACTTGAAATAAATTACTTCCTCCTCCCAGGGTTACCGCTGGGTCACTCAGGAAGGAGGACAGGATTATCGTTTCAGGAAAGAGAAGATGCATTTGGCAGTTACAAATTTTACTGAAATAGATAAAAGAGAAGGCTTTTCCTTCCGTTTATTCCTTCAGCCTCTGAATTTCCTTCACCTGTCTCCAATCATTGTAAGCAATCATCATGGGAAGACCCGTGAAGCTTGGGTCATGGTCCAGTACAAGGGGCAGTAGGATGCTGAGATCAAAGTGGGTTGAAGATGGGCAATGCTGAACTCAGCTGGGCTGTGCAGGCACCACTGAAAGCCATCCTGGGGACCTTTCAGAGCTTCGCGGGTGCAGTTACGGGCATGGACTAAAGCAGAAAGAGGCTTGTGGAGAGGCTGGATGACAGCAGCCTGCAGCTGTCCTGAAGGCTCCTACCCCTGCCTCAGTGGGAGAGCAGCCTGGACATAAAATCACTATTGGAGTGCCTGGCCAGTGACCCTTTTCCAGCCTTTCTGCTAGGTTAAGGCCGGGAAACCTTTTCCTATACACAGGTTACTTTGAGCTAGGCTGCTGGAAAATACAGGGACAGCCCCAACCCTACAGATCGAGGATGGCATCATGGTCTGCCTCACTGACTGCTGCTTTGATACTCCAACCCTGGCTTTGTCTAGGTGTTTTGAAGGCTACAGTTAAGTTACTTGGAAAGGTTTAACTGAGCTGACCTGTCTCCATTTGCTCAAAAATATTGACCATCCGAGTCCCCACTGTCTTCAAAACTTAACAGGACTTGCAGAAAGCTCTACAGTATTTATTTCTGAGGTTTTCTGAAATACTAAGCAGCTGACCTGTCTTCCCAGCTGTTGTACTAAATTTCAGAAAAAACTCAAGCAGTATCCTGAACACTTTTTAACAATGAATTTAATTTTATCTAACTTCAGTTGATGTCAGCAGAACCACTGGTGTCTTAAAGACAGCTAGAGTTGTTTGCAGGATCCATAGAGAGTGCAGGACTACTATGCTCAGCAATAAATAATTGCAATTGCTGGGTAATCTATGACAAAATAAAAGATGGCAGAGTTCAAAGTGCCCGTCTCTGTTCTCTCAGAAGCCTATGAATGATACTGAGTTTCTCTGCATGCAAGTATGTTCCAAAGCTTAATTATTGTCAGGGAAATCCAGTGGAATTCTCTTGTAAAGAAGGACAATATTTCTTTCCTAGTTTATGATGATTAAACTTAAATATGGGGTTAGTAACTCACCTCTTTCTCAGTCAGGTCTTCCATATGTGATAGTGACTTATCCTGGCGGAGTGAATTGGGTATTGGTAATGAGTAGTGGGCTGTAAATTCTTTGAAACTACATCTGTGTGTATGCGTGTGGCTGTGGCTGTGTGCCTAGAAGGCATGAAATGTTCAAGGACGGGCTTGGTGCGGCTCTGAGCAACCTGATATAGTGTGTTTCCTTACCTCAGGGAAGTTGGACTAGATGACCTTTAAAGGTCCCTTCCAGCGCATTCTATGATTCCATGATTCCATGATTCCATGATTCTATGATTTTATGATTCTGTGATTCTATGATTCTATGTATGTGAGTGCTGGAGGTGATATTTAATAAAAGCTGTGGCAACAGCAGCAAGAAACAGAAATACTCTTTATAAGATGGTTAGAGAGATCCACTAGCGTAGCTGAGCCCACCTACTGTTCTAAGAGCTGCCTGTCACGTACATCGCACCCAGGCTAGATTAAAAATATGAGTTTGCTTCCATTTAACCAAATAAACTTACATGAATAGACAAAACCACCAGGATTTCTTGCTACACTTACTTACCATTTTCGATACTTGTAGAGGGATTAAAAAGTAATTCTTGAAGCAGTGAAACTTTTATTGTTTTAGAAAAGTTTACTTGCCTAAGAAAAGTAATGCCTTCTGTTTCTAAATTAACACTAAAAAGACATTCTTAAAAATGCATTTTGAAATGCTCTTGGGCCAAGTTCCTTGGATTTACAACTTCAAAGCAAGTACACAACATGGCTTCATTCAAGCTTCTCATATTGTTTAGGAAGCATCTTGAAAGAGATCATAGACTAGAACTTCCATTCATTGATATGATAACTTAAAATGTTGTGTGTAAGGGGTTTCTTTTGTTTGTTTCTTTCTGGCATTTGGAAGATAATGTGTCCCAGATCTGTTGCACCTCACCTTTATTTATATCCAAGCCTTTTGCTTCTGTGCATTTTTTATTTTGTAGCGTGGCTCCTTGTGAAAGAAAATGATAAAATAGAAAATTGAATCTTTTATACAAAAAACAGTCCTTCAGCTTGCTGGAAGAACTGTATCTTTTATTTTACTATACAGAGCATGACTACCTCAAAACCAGTTTACTTTCCAGCACTGAGCTTTCTTATTTTATCTCCTTCTGTCATGGTTTAGGATTTCACATTTTCTAAAAAACCTACATATTACAGACATGAAACCTTACCTGCACAAAAACTCTCAAGTTGGTATTTTTTTCATTACAAGATATGTATAAGTAGTTCTGGGACAAATGTGATGAGCCGTTATGACATCTTAACACCAGGGAAATAGATGTTTTACATGGTAAGATACACATCAAAGACACATGGAGAGCGCCTGTTCTTATGGCTTGCTCATGGATTAGGCAAAGAGGAACCTAGATCTGGGCCATCCCATTCTTGAGAGACTCCAGCATGATCTGAGCAACATGGAGTTTGTGTTTTCAGTGGCGGGAGGGGAGGTAATAACTGACTACATGATGCCAAACTCAGGAGGATGTTGAAGCGTGTCCCAGCTTAAGCACTTGAATAATCACATTACAAGTCAAATGTTCATACAGAATTGTGTTGCACTGTCTGGCTTGTAGTATTTGGTGTTTGGCCAAACACATGAATTAAAAATATCTTCTGGCTTTCCTAAGAGCACCAGGACTTTTCTGTCTAAGGAAACATCATTTGTATATCACATATCCTTTGATTGCGCAACAGGCCTGTACTGAGACATGCTAGTTCAAAATGTGGCTTATTTTTCACAACCAAGATGATACAGGAGGGCTGTTTATGCATCCACTGTGCAAGCACTGTTGCATTTAGGTCACTGCCTTTACAATGATTGTAATGGAATAATACTGTTCCCCAAAGTTTGAGGAGAACAATTGCCTTCTAAGACAATTCCCCTGCAAAGGCAGCTGGAGTGCAGAATAAATCTGCTAGTCTTTTTAAACCAAGTAGGGGCGCTCAGAAGTCTGCAAGTGCTGCCCATGAGGGGGTTTGTAACATCTCTGCTACTTTGGGAGATGACACTGTGGCTAGTGTTGAGGACCATTGCGTTGTGGCAATGCAACAGCATAAGGACCATTTCTGATAGTGCTAGCCCTGGGTCTGTGGAGACCCTGTGGCCAGTGTGGAGGTTACCTTCCCAGGGATGCTCCAGCTAAGACTGGGAGCCCTGAGAGAATATGCCCGGAGGACCAGCTTTTTTTTCCTGGTGAAGACAAAGCCTTAGAAGCATAGCACAGAATAACATCCAGGGCGACCAGCCCAAGAACACCACTCCCCTGAGAACTCAATGGCCTTTTGAACAAGACAGGTGCCTTTGGTGAGAAACTCATTGGCAAGTCCATAAAGGAGCAGTCTGCTCCCACACGGGTGATGGGGTCATCACTAACAGAATGACAGCCCTTTCCTCCTACCCCCTGTGCATCCTGCTTTAGGTTTCATTAAAATTACAGTAACCTTTGAAATCTTGTAAGAGTTAAAGTGATTTCTAGATCTTGAAAGACGTGGCCCTATCCGATGCTGAGACCAGAGATTTGTAACTATGGCTAATGCAGCAGCCATATTTGCTTTTCCTTACCCTTGTTCTTCCACCTGAGCTGAAGGGACCATCTCTATGAATGAAAGCCCGCTTCTGTTTCCATCACTGCTTGTTACCAGCTGAGTTTTCTCAGAAGAGCCAGGAGAAAGACGAAACAACTTCAGCTACAATTGTACTCGTTACAGGGATTTTCAGAAACTCAAAGGGCTGTTGCTCGACTCTAGAAACTACATCCCATTGCCAGCTTATAAATTACCAGTGTTATTATATTGCTCCTTTCAACATTGACTATACTTTTTGCCTGCTGAAATGAAGATGGAAAAATAGGGGGAGACACAAACAGCATTTACCAAGGCCGATTCTTATGTTCTCAGTTTTCTAGTCCCTGAGGTATTAAAATGCTGAGCTTTCAAGCCAGTAAATTGCAAAAGCAATCTGCTGGTCCTCTCAGCACAGAAAGAAGTCTGTCCAGCTGGACCGTTTCTACATACGCTGTCAGGAAGAGAAAGATGTCCACCGACTGTCACCTCCTCCTTTGGCTTTGGAAGCAACTCTGCATAATTCACCGAGTGTGCATAGATGTTGCTGGCAGCGCGAGCAGCAGGGAGGAAAGCAGGCACTACCAGAGGAAACTGAACATAATAAGAGCACAGCTTAGCACCCTCCCACATGTGTGTGTGCACACACACATACACTCATGCTGTGAAATACAAGAAAGAAGGGAGAAACAGGAGAGCGATGAAGCACAGCAGGTGTCCAGGGAGAAGGGGCTTCACTGTTGCAGCTACTTTTCAGCTGCAAGGATTTAATGCAATATTAATCTCCAGTGCTCTTGACACCCTGATCACAGTCTTCTGATTTCATCTCAGTCAGCATTTCCAGCATAAATGTCTATTTTCTGTGGGAGAGCTGATTCCATGGAAAAATAAGACTCTACATCTCAGTTGGACAGTGATTTTGATTCTCCAGTTAATTAAACTGGAAACCTTGTTCTGCTCTTGAAAGATGCGAATGAAAAAAAGTTCAGGGATGGCTGAGGTTATTTTAAACTCATTTGATTCCTGGCATTTAAAGGGAAATGTAAAGTACCTGACTTAAGTATATTTGAAAAGAGGTGTTATTTGAAAACAGTTAAAAGATTTCAGGTGAATTAACTGCCCAGTGCCTGAAGATCACATCCTGTGCTATTGATATCAGCAGCAAAACTCATTTGGCTCAACAGCAGCAGGCAGCAACCTCTGTGTGGCCACAACCTGATACCAGGCGCTGTGATTATATCACTTTCCCCCAATTTACCCAAGGCTGAAGAGAGCTAACACTTAACAAAATCCATCACCGAACCCTGAGGCTCCTCTCTTGCCTTGCAATGAGGCCTGTCTCCGTCAGCAGTAAGCCTGTGCTGTCAGAGCTGTGTGTTGATGCCATTTGTACAAGGCATAAGTTTTTCTGCTTCAGAAGAGAAAGTGACGTTTCTATGCTTGGAAACACAGGGCTCTAGAGGCAACATCTTGGCAATTGCAAGGGCACTTCCCCAAAGTGTGACCAAAAGAGTATCTTGCGCTTCTAAATTGTTTTCCAATGCAATACCGTAGCTCTGTAAGTTAGTCATTGCTGTTGAAATAAATGGAACACTGGGGTCTAATCTGAGGGTGGGCACTGTGTGGGTATGTTGAGTTGTCAGAGGAAATGTGAGAGACTTGATCACTATGATTTTATCTACCTCAAATGTTTTTATCTACCTGCTTTTCAGAAATAATACCTGTAAGGCAGTAAGGCTGGGTGTCTGTCTAGCTGTCACCCTGATCCTCCACTCTGTCAGTGAGCTTACTGAAGTAATTTTGGAGCTAAGGTATGGCATCTCTACCGCGGGTTATATTTCTCTTCTACTGTGTTTTTTTGTATGCGACATGGCTCACATGCGGTTGCCCAAGGCACTGGTGGAGTTCCCGTCCCTGGAGGTATTTAAGAGTTGTGTAGGCATAGTGCTTAGGGATATGGTTTAGTCAAGGACTTGTCAGGTTAATGATTGGGCTCAATGATCTTAAAGGTCTGTTCCAACCTGCGCAATTCCATAATTCTGTGATCCTTAGACAACGACAAATTTCTGCTGCATGTGAGAACTGATGGGCAAAGTAACACTTCTTATCATCTCTGAAACATGACTGGGAGCTGTTTATAAAATGCCCACGAAAGAAGCAAACTATTGGGAGTATTATGTGGTAATAACAAAACACTTATGCTTGTTTGTTGTAACCTTCTTCTTTGGTCCAAAACCATTCAGGTGAATACAGTCCATTTATCAACATGATTGTCATGCATAGCTGACTGTGGGAATCCAACTGCTAGAAAATGTGTTTTATGCATGCTAAGCAGCAAGTCTGTATATGGTAAGGTTATCATTAAAAAAGTAATGGAAAAAAGGCCCAAATACATATTTATTATCCAGAAAAATTATATTCAGTGCAATATATTTACTATAGAGTTTAATGTTGTTTTAACATGGCTTTGTGAATAGGATTTAAAGCTGCAGGGGAAAAAGTTCAAACAAGACAAAAAATAGCAACTTTAGAGAATAAATTTGGAGTGTAAAGTCATTATTTCTCCCTTCAAGCTGTGGTTTCTCATGGCCTGCTGGAGCAGACTAGTAACCTGAAAGCAGAAAAAAGTAATATGTGTACTTGAAACATGTATCTGAACACTTGGGGTAAGCCATCCTTTGTGCCAAGTTTTCTTTCACATATACTGTATGAGAATTGATTGCCTTTGTGATTTTTATCCTAGCTGAAACAAATGCACATGTTGTTCTTATTTGTATGAATGGCTAATCCATTTTAATATTCTGTTTTGACACATGTACATGACTTTTGCAAGTTAATAGAGGTGATTCACATCTGTAATTCCTTCCCTTCAGTACTTTTTCCTCTATACTGGTTTTTATTAAGGAAAATAGGGAAATATGTCCTTGTGCTAAGGACATGGACTTTTTTAAGGCCTGATATGCATCATCTTGGTAAAGTATCAGTAACCCCAACATGAATCCCTTTTGGAATGACCCTCTAAAAAATCACCAGTGTATGAAATTCCTTTAGGCGTTTTGTCTCACTGCCTCAGCTTGCCCTCAGAATGCCTTCTGCTGGAACTCTCTGCGTGGGGGTTAGGATGAGGACAACCTTTTGGTACTAGGAATAGTCAGGGAGATTTGTGGTGACTCCTCATCTGTGTGGGTTTTTTTTCTTGCCACAAGGCAAGGGCCAATCAGGCATAAAGCAGCAGCTAGAAACATTTCTTACTTGCTTTTTTTGTACATGTCTAAACCATTTCTCTGTATGTTAAATGTTTTCTCTGAAAATAAACAGATATCTTAGCAAATCTCATGCAAGTTGCCCCATTAGTCATCAGAAAGAACCAAAGGAAAGAATTCACTTAGCTTCACCTTACACAGCTAATTTGGGTGTCATTGCCAGATTCAGAGCAGGACCCTGAAGTGGGAGCTGTGAATCACTGGCTGGAGGAACATCTATCATTCCACTGATTATAGTAGGAGTCTACAGAGAGTCACCTTGGGCAAGACACAGTTTCCTCTCTGGAGAAGTCAACAGTTCTACTGAATTTAAACTCAAACTCCAAAACTTGTAATCAAGATGTTCTTAGGAGAAGAGGATAATCTTGTGCGGTAAGAGATTGGAGAACATCAAAATAAGAGTAATCAAATTCTAAGCTTTGGGGAGGGGGGGAATCTCCCAATGGAAATTGAATATTTTCCCGATTGTTTCCATCTGCACTACACCCTGGCAATCCCATGTGATTGTAACTGATTAGTGGGGAGGAGGAAAACAATTTTCCAGAAACCTTTTTCTGTACTCCTGCAATAAGTATATTCCAGTTCACAATTATTTGTATGTAAAAGCCAAGTCCTTCTACAGTATTTGTATAAAAAGAGTTATCTAAACAGGGGCTGTGTACAGTGTAGCTGCCAAGGTGCTGACCACATGAATACCCTGTGACATAAATTTGGCAAGAATGCGATTAGCTTTGTTATCTTGGCCAAGTTCCAGAATAAGTAACTAAAGTTGGACAACCTAATTTCTCTCGGCAGGAAATACTGAGCATAATGATGCTGCTTTATATTTCTGGTTCTTTTTCCTGTTATACAAGGGGGATGTAGAATACTGCCCTCTTGACATCACACTTACTCGGGGTTTCCAGAAGCAGAAATGACAGTTTATCATATAAGGCAATCACACCATCATGTGGCACTTCTGCCTCTTTCCTAGTGCTGCTTAATAGCTGCTTCCTCTCAGTCAGGTGAAGGGAATGTCCTTGTTCCCTCAGCAGGCTTCAATCTGGAATATTTTCTGTTGACTTCAGCAAATTATCTGCTTGATTTGCTGAAAGGGTCTACTACTTCTCATTAAGTCTGAGAAAGCAGTAATGGAGCATATTGAAACTCGTAATGATATAATACACACTACTACCTCAGAGGTCTCCATTTAAATTTTTCCTGGTGCTATTGGGAAGCACATAGTATCTTGTCTTCTTATTACAGGTTGAGTCCTGCAGCAAAGAACAAAGGTCAAAAGGAGATGAGTAGCTGTGACTGACAACTAGAGACTGTTATTGTCATGGCAGGAGGCACTAGATGTCCACAGGAGAGGTCTGGGATCTTTTAGGCAAAAGGTCTGTCCTTTGTGTAGACAAAGCCTTCACACTAATAAGACATGCTATTGGTACTGTGAGTTCTTTTAAGAGAGCTGCTGGATAAATGGAGCTGGGCATGAACAAGAGAGACTCTGCGTTGGTCTCTGATTAGAATCAGTGCTTTAGACAATGCTGGTCTCACGGAGCAGGCGTTGGCATAGAGTTAGAATTCCTAGGAGATGGAAATGACTTTTTCCCCCAGGGCTACCACACCCATTAACTGGAGACATGAGACCACCTCCTTGCTACAAATTTGACTTGATATCAGACTCATTACTCAAGTTTCCTTCATTCAGGCAGTGTGACAGGCAGCAGAATACTGGCCAAATATCAAGTAATGGGTATAGCACCCTGCAGCTGGGATCCAGAAGTCATGAGCTGGTCTCTCTACAGAAACAAAACACTTACAAAATATAGTAGTATACATTTGCTAATTAGCTAATAGATGACTGTACACATATGCATGCACAAAAACCACTATGATGCAAAGATAGCTGACCACAAAAATATCCTCACCGTTGCTCTTGGAGCTCTTCCTGCTTGAAGACATTTTTGGCTAAAACTGCAGGCCTCTTTGGGCTAGCTAGGTTGTAGACCTCTTGCTTTCATTAACCTGTCAACATCCACAGTACTTAGTATTATTCATCATCTTTGCTTAATGCAGAGTTGGTAGTAACTGAGAGCTTCCCTGCTGGTGGCCACAAACCATTTTCCTGGGCAGCAAAGCCCCAGTTTATGTCCCAGTTGGTCTTCTAATGAGTTGGGCATTTGTGTGTAAATAGATTAAAAACCAAATCCATACTGTTTGAAAACCAAGTTGCCACTTCATTGTCACGGGTTAGGGCTGGGCTGGCCACTAAATGCGGACAGATGAGATCATAGAATCATAGAATCATAGAATAGCCTAAGCTGAAAGGGACCTTAGAGATCATTTTAATCCAGCCTCCCTGCCGCCAGGGACCCCACCTCTCGTATAGATCAGACGAAACACAGAGACCGAACGGGAATCGAACCTGCGACCTTAGCGTAGCTCTCTAAACTCCTCTTCCTCCCCAAATGGGAATGAAAAGGGAATGAGGCAGAGAGACTTATGGGTTAGAAAAGAAAAACTAGAACATCTTTAATGAAAGAATGGAAATAATAGTGAAATGATAAAAATAAAGAACTATATGCAACTATATACAAGCCCGATATCAAACCCGACTTCCTCCCCCGATAACAATCCCCACTGATGCTGCAGAGCAGGAGGCACTGAGGAAGCCCCAGGCTCAGCAGTGGTGGGAGCTGGATGCAGGGAGCTGGATTTGGGAACTCAGGATCCAGATGAAAAGCAGGAGGTCAGATGGAGTCCTCCCTGGATAACAGCCATTGCAGAAAAGGGAAAAGAAAAAGGGAAAAGAAGGAAAAAGGACCAAAACTCTCGTGATCACTCAGTTTATACTAAACATGATGTATACGGGATGGAATACTCTTGTTGGTCACCTGTCCTGTCTGTTACCTCCCAGAGGTGCAACCTTTGACTTCCTTGTGACCCCTCTTACTAGCCGGCACCCCCAGCGTGGCACACAGGAGCCAGCAGTGGCCTTGGTCACTACAGGAAGCAAGAGCCTTTCTGCATCCCAGTCCCAGGCAGTAACTGCAAACATCAGGTGTTATCACTGTCAGTAGCACACACTGTCTGCAAAAACACACTGCTCACTTCAGAAAGTGCAGCCTTTTAGAAGAGACTAAACTGGAAGGTAAAGATCACTAAACAGAAGTGGGTTTTTTAGCTCAAACTAGGACATTCATGCAGAGATCATAGAATCATAGAACAATTCAGGT
>NW_009712075.1:0-528 GCF_000703405.1 Apaloderma vittatum
GCCCCTGCCAGAGGACGGCTGTGGCACCGGGCAGGGTCTGGCAGCCAAGGCTCTCTGCACAGCCAGGCAGCAAAACCACCTTGAGAGCTGGGCACACACTGTGCACCCTGCTGAGACCCCAAATCTGGGGAGCTGCTGTGTCTCCTGCTGGGAATACGGGGCTGCCCTGGCTACCTGAGAAAAGGACCTGGACTCCCGCCCTCCCACCCAAGATCCATTGCTGAAATGGAGCCAAAAAATGGCTTTACCGCCCTGCCTGTGGCACAGCTGGGCAGCGGTGCTCTGGGTGCCACGTGCTGGAAAGTTTGTGCCGAGGAAGTGGTGCGTGCCGAGGCTATTCCTGGCTCCCAGCTGGTGTTTGGCTGAAGCCAGCTCCTGTTTTCGGTCAGACTGTAATTTTAGCAAAGGCTGTTCTTGGACAGCAGGGCTGCGGTCGGCACAGCTGGCCACGGAGATCAACGGCTCAGCTGGGGGGCTGGCGATGTGTGCCAGCACCCCCCTGCCCACCGTCAGCCGGGGATGCCTGGC
>NW_009712075.1:614-2813 GCF_000703405.1 Apaloderma vittatum
TGCTCGGGGTGCGGGCTGTGCCGGTGAGGGTGGCACTGGCTGGAGTGCAGGATCCAGCCCTGGGATGCACCCTGTGCTCCCCTCCAGGCCCCTCACACTGGCTGCTAAAGCTGTGGCACTGTCACTGCTCACCTTGCGAGGCTGTGGAAGGGAGAAAAACAAATTTAGCTTAAAGTCCTCCCCAACCGGTTGAGTCAAACCCCTCTGTTCCCTCACGAGGGCCTGATGAGGAGCAGGGCTGCTGCCTCCACCACCACATCAGCCACCACCTTTCCGTCGCCCTGCCACCAACCTTCCCTACCTAGAAATATTTTAAGTTTAAGCTAACAAAACCCAGATCATGGAAGTCCTAACAAGGGCTGAAACTTAACAACCATTTTCCTTCGGCACAAGCCCTGGGTTAAGCCCTCTCCATCAGCACACGTGCCTGGGGAGATGTGGCTGTTTACATCAAATATGAGCAGAAAACAAAGTTTTGTGCTTGGTCCCCAGACCAGGGCTGAAGCTCTACTGAGAGTTTTATTTGATTATCACGCTAAACTTCAGATGATAAATATTTTGAAGCAGCTGCAAAGTGTTTATTTTTGAGTTGGTTCAGCTTGTTTATAACCTGTTTACAAGCCTAGGTATTTATCTTTGGGGCTGTTTGTCTCCCCAGGCTGAGGATGGGGATTAATACACACTTAAATAAACCGCTGGTGAGGGGTATGGGTGCCCCTCCTGAGCCTTCCTGCCCGCGCCAGCTGCGAGCTGCGGCGGTTACTGTTTTGACAGAGTTATGCAAATGCTCTTCTCTTTGCAAGTGGGCTCGGCTCCTCAGGTTGTGTTTTTGACCACTCCAGTTTCAAATATTTATTTATTTTGATTAATTTCCTTTTGATTGCAGGGCGATAAACCTCAGCCCTAGGCTCTCTGGCTGTCCCCAGCTTGAGCTTTGGCACGGGGCTGCCCAGGGAGTGTTTGACAGTATTTTTGTAACGCACAACTTATATTTTATAATGTACAATCTGCAGTTTATTCATTTACAGCCTGTATTTTTTCCCCAGATTTGGGTAAATCTGCCCCATAGTGTGGGAGTCTGGAGGCTGCCCTGTGCATCTTATGAGGGGTCAGGCTGACAGACAAGCCCAGCAAAGGGGCTGCTAGGCAGGAAACAGGGACTAATTAGTTTGATTTAGTTAATGAGAAAGGATTCAGGGTGACCCAGCAGTGGGGCAGCAGCAGGAGGCCCTGGGGTGGTCCCACTGTGGTGGTGACACAGGAGGACAAGGCCATGAGCTGAGCAGTGTCAGGGTGAGCCCTGGCCTCAAACCTCACATGTGGTGGGACAGCAGTGCCTGGCCTGGGGGACCTCGATGTGCTGGGGTAACTGTGAGGGGGTGTGTGCACACATCTCTGTGTGTGTGTGTGCATGTGCAGCAGCTGGGACACCCCACACCGGGCAGAGACCATCCTGCCAGCTGAGATCCCACTGGAGACATCTCTGCCAGGGACCCTCCTGAAGACAGGAGGGGTGACCCTGGGCTGGGGACATGCACCCTGTCATGGCACGCAGCCCTGTCACCCTCACCACCAGCTCCCGGTGGGTTCCTGATCACCCATCCTGCCAATTTTGGGCAGCTTCAGGCTGTCCCTAAAAGCTGTCTCCCTGTCGCAGTGGCTGATGGCCCCAAAAGGTGACAGCCGGGCAAGGCAGGGACAAAGCTCTCTGCACCAAAGAGCTGGTGAACATCTCACCGTTGAGGTTCGCCACGCGGCACCCTCTTGCCTTCACACGTCAGCACCCACTGGAGAGTGTTTCACTTCCTTTTTTTGGGCCCCCTTTCGAGTTTCTGATTGGAGATTGTGGCGGGGGGGGGGGTAAATTTGCTTGGGGGGGGCCCCCAGAAAAAAAAAGGCGGCTCCCCTCCATGCGGGTGCCAGTGGGGGGGGGGTCAGGGGGGCTGGTGTGGCACAGCCTGGGCTCTGCACAGCCTTTCCCCAAACCCATCAGAGAAAGGGAGATGTCGAGGTGCAGGATGGGTCTGCATCACCCCAGCTCAGACAGGGCAGAGGCTGTTGAGTATTGCCTGAACTCAGCACAGCCTCAGAGCCAAAGCAGGGGGACTTGGGCCATCCTCCCATAGCCACCTCAAAGGGATCTGGCTGTGCCCCGCTCCCTCCCCAGCCTCAGCTTGTGGCTATTCTTGGCCCCAGCCC
>NW_009712075.1:2898-4360 GCF_000703405.1 Apaloderma vittatum
CCCAGATCTCCCCAGACAAGGTGTGTCATCAGACCCAGGTGCAGTCTCTCTGCTTCCACCACATCCCCACAAACCCTCCTGACATGAAGTGCTGGAGAAATCACCGGGTTCTGTACAGCAGAGAAAAGCAAGCCCAGGTTTCTTTTGGGGGACAAAACCTGGCTGGAGGGGACTGACACAGAGGGGCTCCAGCACAAGTACCCTCAAGTGGGAGGCCCTGGGTGCAGGAGCACCCCAGGGCAGGGTTTGGGGACCAGAGCAGAGCTTTGCCCTCAGGGGCTGTTGTTTTGGGGCAAGAGCTGCAAGAGCTCCTGTGGCCCCTCGTCTCCCTGCCCCCATCCCTGCATCCCTCCCTCTGGTGTCGGCCATGGGGACCCTCCAAGCCCAAAGCATCTAAACCACTGGGGTTTATTAAATGCCCCTGAAAGACTTGCTAAACCCTCTCCTGTGAGCACAAACCTTGACCCCGTCGTGGGATGCGCTGCCTCTCTCTGCAGCTAATTAAAACCTTCCTGAAGCATGTTCTTTGCTAAATTAGATCCCCCTCATTTTAGAATTAATGGTGAGCTGGGAAAACAAAAAACTAAATGACTGTTTGAAATTGCAGCACAGGAGATGGCAGAGCGAGAGCTGCAGCTGGGGCGAGGTGTGGGTTTCGGTTTCGCTCAGCAGATTTGCTCATCAGAAAACCCCACGAAGAGTGGCGGGAGCAGGACTGGTCTTTTCTTCCCAGACACCGCTTCACCCCACGCTGGGGACTGGATCAGGCCCCGCATCCCAGTGTGGTTCCCAGCTATGGCTTCTCCAGCCCCGTTGAAGCCTTGTTATGGATAAAACTGCGGCTGGAAATTCGCTGTGATGCAGGAGCCCTGCGGTGGCCGGGGCCACTGATCTATAATTCATCAGGTTGGTTTTTTTTTTCCTTGCCAGTTGTTGCTTATGGAAAGGCTTTAGCAAAATCTTTTAATCAATAATTAGTGAGGTTTCCTGCCTCTGGAGTCAGACACACTTGTACTCTGCTTGCCCAAACCTGAGATGAAGTGAGACCTCCACTTGTGGCCCAGCAGGACCTGCCCCAAACTGAGCCCGTGGAAAGCTCGAGCTGGTGTCTCGTGACCAAGAGACGGACTTTACCTGTGCTATATTGAGATAGATTTCAGGCCCTGTGGAAAACATTCCTCCGCTGCCCCCCTCCGCACCAGCAGCCCCGCTAAAATGTGTTGTTTAGCAGGGTGAACCCTGGCAGTGTGGCTGCGATGGGGGCTCCCCTCTTACCCCGCCATTTACTCCAGCCTCAACCACTCCTTAAGCGTGTGACTTGCCGACTGTTGGAATCAATCATCACTGAGGCTTGCGCTTTCTCAGCAGAAAGGAAGAAGCGAGCATCTTTCCTGGCAGCAGGTTCCTGGGGAGGTTTTGGCTGGCAGAAGCTGGGACAGCTGCTCTCCTGGGGAAAAAGCCC
>NW_009712075.1:4371-6854 GCF_000703405.1 Apaloderma vittatum
AGGGACAAGGTTGCCACGGGCAGGGTTTTGCCAGAGAACAACCTCTCTTGAGTGTGGAAAGGGTCTCGCTGCCAGGGTGGAGGAGCTGGTGCTGTCTCTGGGTCCACATCCCCCAGCAGTGAGATGGGACAGGTGTGTGTGACTGCGCTGCAGGGACCCTTGACCCGGACCCCCTACCACAGCCCAACAGCCCCCCAGGACCCACTCCATCTGCTCTCCACTGCTGACCCTCAGTCTGTCACCCCACACGTGGGGGCAGGGACACTGGGGCTGCCTCCATCGAGCCAGTGCTCTGTGCAGGGTGATGGGAAGGAGATTTGCCCCTTGCATGGGGCTGTGCAGCGGCAGGGTCTCCCTTGCCCAGCTGGGGAGCAGAGTTAAGCCAGAATAAAGCCAATAAAGTTGTGGGGGAGCTCAAGGTGCCTCTTGGCACCTCTGATGGGATCCAGGAACTGCTGCCAGCTCCTTGCCAAGAACCAGAGCCAGTGTGAGCTCGGTGACAGTGTTTGTTTAGGTGACCCCTGGGTGCAGGGACATTGCCAGGGCAGGGGATATTGGCATTGACAGGGAAGTTTTGGGCATGGGAACATGGGGACAGCCTGGAGCAGGGAGCTGCCATCTCCAGCAGTACTGGGGAGGGATGGGGACAGGGATGTGAATGCTGCTCCACTTGGGAGCCTCAGACCGGAGCTGCGGATGTGACTGTGGACCCAGGTCTGGCTGGAGAGCTGCACACCCTGCAGAAACACAGGCTGGGAAAAGCACCTTATCTGAGTAAGCAGCTGCACCTTCTCATCCGAGTAAAATCTTCTGAAGTGCTAAACTACTGTGATGCTGTTGTTGAGAGGTCCCCAGCAGGGTAGGGGACACAGGGGTCCTTTGACCAGCAGCAGGACCATTGCTTTGTCTGGACCACCACTGCCCATCCTTGCACATCCACATGAGCAAGAGATGCATGAAAAAGAATTACTTACATTAAAAGTTCCTCTTTGGTATTTGCTTTCTTGGCAGGTTTGGGGGTGCTGCCATGGTGCTCCTGGGAGTGTCCGCTGCCTTAGACATTTTGACAGACAAGGGCCAATGCCGTCAGCAGAAATTGCCCTTTCAGATCTCGTCTCAGAGTTTGAATTTGGCAGAAGATTCTTCTTTTTGTTTCATCTTTGTTTCCTGAGAAATCCTTAAGTGGTTGCTGAATGGCTGTGTAAATAAGGGCATCAAAGGGGGTCCCAAGAGGACCTGACCTCTGCACCTCTCTGGGGGTCACTCCCCGTGGCTGGGCTCCATGGAGGTCCAGTCATCCTTCCTGTGCCCTGGTAGCAGTACAGGCTGGGGCATGAAAGGCTTAAGAGCAGCCCTGCAAAGAAGGACTTGGGGGTACTGGTGGATGAAAAGCTGGATAGGACCCAGCGACGTGTCCTCAAAACCCAGAAAGCCAATCATGTCCTGGGCTGCCTAGAGAAGTGTGGCCAGAAGGCTGAGGGAGGTGATTCTGACCCTCTGCTCGGCTCTTGTGAGAGACCACTTGCAGTGCTGTGTTCAGCTCTGGGGACCTCAGTGTCAGAAAGACATGGACCTCTTGGAGTAGGTCCAGAGGAGGTCATGAACATGATCAGGGGTTTGGAGCATCTCCTCTATGAGGACAAACTGAGAGAATTGGGATTGTTCAGTCTGGAGAAGAGAAGACTCTGGGGAGATCTGATTATGATCTTCCAGTGCTTAAAGGGGGCTTCTAAGAAAGATGGCGACAAACTTTTCAGTAGGGCTTGTTGCAATAGGACAAGGGGTAAAGGTTTTAAACTAAAAGAGGGTAGATTTAGATTAGACATAAGGAAAAAAAAAATCTTCACTGTGAGGGTGGTGAGACACTGGAATATGTTGCTGAGGGAAGTCATGATGTCTCATCCCTGAGAGTGTCCAAGACCAGGTTGGATGGGACTTTGAGCAGCCTGGTCTGGTGGGAGGTGTCCCTGCCTGTGGCATGAGGGTTGGAAATAGATGATCTTTAAGGTCCCTTCCAACCCAAACCATTCTGTGATTCTGTGTCCCAAGACAGCATCTGCAGGGACATGTGGCAACACAAAGCCTGCTGGGGTCAGGCACCCTGCTGGCACTGACACAGCCTTGGGAAGGAGATGTTATGGGGTCGTCCCTTCTTTACCAAAAGACTGAAGGAGGAGGTGGACAGACTCCCAGCACTGCCCATGGTGTGGCTGGGTGCTCCCATCCCCTGTCCCCAGGGTGCTTCTGGCAGCTCCGATAGGGTGACTGTGCTGAGCGCTGGAGCTCTCAGCACAGCTGTGGCCGTAAGCTGCTCTCTCTGCAGGGCCACAAGGGGACATCTCCAGGGCCGTGCTGGGGACGGGGACATGTGGCACACAGGGACTCACACTGCCCTGATACGTGGTGCAAGGGACAGACTTTTACATGCGGATGAATGGTGGCTACGCCGGCACCCCCACTGTGGGGACATGGGAGTGACCGAG